>NC_041057.1:34774816-34917470 GCF_900634775.1 Gouania willdenowi | reverse complement strand
GTGATGATGTGTACCACACTGGCAGCTCTGGGAGTGGGACTCACTTCAATTTGTCCGGGGAGGACGACACTGGCTGCCGTTGTTGTCGACGTGCTGAGCTCCAGGTCACGTATGTTATCAAACATGGTGCATTGTTTGGCTTTTAAGTAAACTCTATGTGGTCTTTTATCCTCTCGTTATCAGTTATGAGCACACCCATTGCTGAATCATTGATCAACATGATCAACAACCGAGGGGGGGTGGGGGGGGGGCACCGAAACGTTCTTTCTTATTCGGTCTGGTTACTACCGTTTATGTCAAAATTGGTGACATATTGGTATCACGTTTTGGTACCCAACCCTACCCCTCGGTGCTTCAACCCTTATATGGTCATCCTACATTTAAGATTTGTGTAAAATATTTCATGATGATGATGATGATGACTTTATTTGTCATTTTAGTTTCATCCCGTCCAAGAAAACATGAAAAGACAATCACACAACATTTATAACATGGGAGCACAGTAGCGGGAGAACTGAGATGAGAAATGGGATAACAACAATGGGTGAGAAGAAGAGGTAAAAAAGGCATTAAACCAAACTAGGTTCATTGTAGAGAGGGGCAGAGTTTGGGATCATGAAAAAACTCCTCAGCATTGCGACATTGCGACAAAAACCAACAAACACAACAATATTCAAATTCAAAACAACAGCATGGAATTGGTCTTAGGATGGGTAGTTCACAGGTCAGCCACAGTGTGGCGCTGCCCTTACGGTGTGCCTCCTACAGCCAATCTCTTGGAGGGAGGAGGGGTTGGAGCCAGAGGAGACAGTGACAAAGTCAGGATATGTAGTGATATAGGAGGAGGGAAAGTGTTTGTTGAGATAAGCTTTGTTATGTGCAGGCTGGGCCTGACAGGCCTGTAGGTTTCTTCTGTTTTCTCTCCCTGTCTTGCAGTGACTGACGAGTGATTGGAGCCACCTGGTCAGGAGCTGCTGGGCTGCTGTTTGGACTCCTCTGCTGTGGCCGCACCAATCATCTCTGGAGCCAGTCTTTATAAAGGACTGCCAGATTGTCTCTTTTTCTCTCTCCTGACACTGCATGAGCTGGTTTAGGAAACTTCTTCTATTGTTCGGTGTAAGGAGGTATGGCATGGTGTCTCTACACATTAGGTAAGAAGTTGGTACCACCTGATGTACTTTTACAAAAACTTTTTTTTGTAAATTAGTTAGTCAGCCTTTGTAAGTTATTTTTGTTTCTGCTAAGATTAGAGATGTTGATAAACTGGGGTTTTGGTTCGTTATTACATTGATTTGGTATAACCTATAGGTCCCTACCAGTGACGTGCAGTTAGGGTCGGCAAGGTAGTCAGTGCCTACCTAAGGGTGAATTGTTATTTTGATTATTTGTTTTAATTATAATATAATTATAAATTATTTATTTTTTAATTTCCTACAGTACCTACGTATAAGTTTAAAAGTGTCAGCATTTTGTGCTTTTCATAGCCTAAATGACTAAACGTCGCTATTTCCTGGTATGGCAGAGACGCTGCAAAGTCTATTTACGCTGTAAGGCAGGAGGAGGCCACACCCCCTCCCAAAAGCACGTTGCTTCTCTGCCTCTGTTCCCATAACATGTTTTTATGTGTTTGCGCATGCGCAGTCAGTTCGCCAAGATGACAACCATTTATGTCCAATGGCAGCTCTCTACGCTGCCTTTAGATATAACCGTGCTAGGCTAAATGTTATACGTACGTTCACAGTGCATTAGTGAATTGATACAGCGTGGCCGCTGCTGCTACGTTCTCTAGCTAGGGATAACACTACAGTCAGGATGACAGCGCTAGAGACGATAAAGAAACTTTATTTTGAGGAAAAACAACATCTTTTAAAAGATGGAAACCAACACCTGAGCTACCAGACCTTCAGCAGGTAAGGTCAGAACATTGTTGGTACTTTCTACAGTGAATGGAACAAAAGGAAGGATTGACTTTGTGGATGCTCCTCACTGAGGCTGTTCTGAGTTGTTGTTGTTGACATTTTCTCCATGTTTCTGTGTTTCCAACACAAACAACAGATGCGCTGTCGTGTCATGAGCTATATGTTGTTGGGAGAATATGGAGGCTATATTAAAGAATTGTTTATGTTTCTTTAATGGTGTTTTAGATCTTAAATTTGTTAGATGGCTAAATGCTTGTTCATGTGGATCTTGTTGGGTTTTTTCTTTTTTATTATGAGTTTTATATTTTGATAAGCGCATTGAGATGACTTTGTTGTAAATTGCGCTATACAAATAAAGTTGAATAAAACACTTGTCAGCAGAAACATGAAATTGTAATTGGTGATGACATTGGTTGTCTCGATTTGCAACGCCCTGCCTACCCAACTCAAGGCACGTCACTGGTCCCAACCTCCCCCAAATTTTCATTTAAAAGTGCTCTTGCAATAAATAAAAAGCTTGTTTGCACTGTCATTGTTGTGGTCCTTCAGTTGTAAACAGCCTGTTTACTCAGACAGCTGCTGACTCTCACACAGTTCGTCTCAAATGCCAGTGACGTGGGACGCCGTTGCCGTAGAGATGACCTTGAGAGTTCGTTGGGAGAGCCGGGTCCAGGTGTGCATGGAAAGTGAAGGAGAGGTCAGAGCTTTGTATGAACATTCCATCCTTAAAGACTTTGGAGAGAAGAAAAACAGACTGGCTGTTCATCGGAGGGATGGGGATGAGAATAGAGGAGGTGTTCTGAGACGGGCTAGCCATAACATGACTGCCAGCCCTACTGTTCCTATTCCTAGTCAATTCGATCAGTAATCCAATAGTGTGGCCATTTCCTGTGAAACCAACTATCCACTCCTTTTAAAGTTCCACAGTAGAATCCATCTGGGAGAGTTTGGCTTCCAATAGTGCTGCCAACATGCTGCCAACTGTGTTGACATCAAGAACTGTGTTGACAATGTCACCGTCAATAAAAGGGTCAGGGTGTTTCCATAACACCCTGGATGAACAGCGAAGTGAAATCCCTCTTAAAAAGCCGCAACACTGCCTTCAAGTCAGGGGACAGGGCAGCATACAGAGCGGCAAGGGCGGACCTGAAAAGAGGCATCAGGGAAGCCAAGGCGGCTTACAAGAGGAGGATTGAAGATCACTTTGCTGTAAACAACCCTAAAATGATGTGGCAGGGGATAAATCACTTAACAAACTACAGAAGCAGGAACCAAGAGACTGCTAGGACTGATGTCTTGCTTGCAGAAGACCTAAACCAGTTTTTTGCCCGCTTTGAGACGGTCAGGCCCTCAGCTGACACATCACCTTCATCCCCCCCAGCACCAGCACACTGTTACTCCAGGAGCACGAAGTGAGAGGTGCTCTAAGGTCAGTAAACCCCAGAAAGGCGGCCGGCCCCGACGGAGTGCCTGGTAAATTACTCAGAGCATGTGCTGACCAACTGACTGGTGTTTTCACAAAAATCTTCAACCTGTCCCTGACACTGGCCACCGTCCCACCATGCCTCAAAACCTCCACCATCATCCCCATCCCGAAGAAGGCAGCAGTGGACAGCCCGAACGACTACAGGCCTGTTGCACTTATGCCTGTAGTCATGAAGTGCTTTGAGAGACTGGTCTGTCAGCACATCCGGTCCCGTTTGCCTCCCACTCTGGACCCCCACCAGTTTGCCTACAGGGCAAACCGATCCACCGAGGACGCTATCACCATAGCGCTCCACACTGCGCTGAGTCATCTGGAGCATCAGGGAAGCTACGTCAGGATGCTCTTCCTGGACTTCAGCTCAGCATTTAACCACATTATCCCAGATATCCTGGTCCAGAAACTAAGTCACCTGGGGGTCTCCACCCCATCTGCCTCTGGATCAAAGATTTTCTGACAAACCGCCCACAATCTGTCAGACTCGGCCCCCACCTGTCCAGCACCATCTCACTCAGCACTGGCTCTCCACAAGGATGTGTTTTGAGCCCCCTCCTGTTCACGCTTTACACATCCGACTGCTCCCCGACTCATCTATCAAACTCCATTATAAAGTTTGCAGATGACACCACCGTGGTCGGGCTCATCTCAGGGGGGGATGAGTCTGCCTACAGAGATGAGGTCCGCAGACTGACTACGTGGTGTTCCGTTAACAACCTCCAACTGAACACCACAAAAACAAAAGAACTGATTATGGACTTCAGGAAGAGCCGAGCGGACCCAGTCCTTCTCTATATCAACGGAAACCGAGTGGAGAGGGTCCACACCATGAGGTTCCTGGGCGTGCAGATCTCCGATGATCTCTCCTGGACTGCAAATACCATGGCGGTGGTGAGGAAGGCTCAACAGTGTCTCCATTTCCTGAGAGTGCTCAGGAAGAACAACCTGGAGGAGAGGCTGCTGGTGACCTTCTACAGAGCCACCACAGAGAGCATCCTGACGTACTGCATTACAGCTTGGTATGCAGGGTGCACAGCAGCAGACAGGAGAGCGCTGCAGAGGGTCATCTGCACAGCCCAGAAGATCACTGGCTGCTCCCTGCCCAGCCTGGACGACATTGCAAACTCTCGCTACCTCAGCAGAGCAGGCAACATCATCAAGGACTTCTCCCACCCCAGTAATCACTTGTTTGACCTGTTACCATCGGGCCGACGGTACAGGTCAAACAAAACCAGGACAAACAGACTCAGGGATAGCTTCTTTCCCAGAGCTATCACTGAAACAAACAAATCTGCTCATATCGCTCACACATACTGATCATATTGATCTTGTGCAATAAAACATATTGCTGCTATTGTAGATCTGTACATTCAAGCTGCTATCTGTGTATTTATCTGGGTATTTGTCAGTACATATTATTTTGTCATATTTACATTTTTTATTGTTTTTGCTGTGTTTTATATACAGTATATATATATTTTTTTTCTCTCACTGGCACCTTGGAGTTGCACTCAAATTTCGTTGTACCCTGTACAAGGACAATAAAAGGATATTCTATTCTATTCTATTCAACGTGATCTAATTTTGCAATAAATCAGGAAGATGCCAGATTCAATATCATAAATTCCAATCTGGTGGTGGTGAACATCTTCCATGTCCTCGGGACTTGCAGACTCAATGCCCGTCCTTCTAGTAGAGAGATTTGACCAAAGCGAAGAAACCAGATAATCAATTCCATGATTAGATTCAGGATTGGGATGCTGATAGAGGCTCCTGTTAAGTTAAAGCAGAACTAAGAAACTTCCTCACCTTAATAAATCCTTCTCGTAGTTCCTGTGAAGGTAATACAGGTGTTTATGGGGTGATTGGGGGGTCTTTGTTCCCCCCTGCTGACTTGCAACTTTCCTGCCTCCGACCCGGTGGCAAGACGTACTGCTTTACAGCAGCCCAATTGAAACTACTGCTAGATTATGACCAGCCTTGTGGCTACACATGGTTGTGTACAAATTCACTTTTCTCAACCTTATATCAGGGCGGAGCCAGCAAAAAAGGCAGAGAAGACTTTTGTCTGAGGAACGGAACAACTCCATGCAGTGACAGCTAAGCAGCAACACACAGCAATCACACACTCGCAGTGTGTGATTTCACAACAGGCACGCACACACACTCGCAACCCAGCGCTCCATCAGGCAGCACACACACAAATATCCATCCATCCATCCATTTTCAGAGCCGCTTTGTCAGCACACACACACACACACACACAATTTCGACACACCCTTCCGTATTACTCCCACATCATTCATTTATTTTACTTGTTTTTCTTCCTCATACTGTTCACATGGTACTATATGTGAGAAAGCACCCTTAGTGTCACTGTTGTATTAGGATTTTTCAGTGATACGTGGCTTCTGTCTTGGGAGAGCAAAGTTGCGCATGTAGCTGTGGGGTGGGGGGTGTGGAGTTTTTATGACAGTGACATAACCAAAGGGACCTTTAGGTGGAGCGCTAAGCGCAAGTTACTTAGTTCTCCTTTAAAACGAGACAAAAACAAGACAAAGAGCAGCAAGCAGGAAAAAAAGGGAGCGAGGGGAAAATGGCGTCCTTCTCTGAGAGCAAGCAGGAGTGCACTAGTTGTGTGTTGTTGCATTTAATATGAATGAAAAATTTGATCTGGACATTTTCACTCGCCACCAAGTGGTCAGGACTGTGAATTTTAAAAACCTGTCTTTATTTAAGAATGTTAAAACAAATCATACTGACAAATAAGACATTTTAAAAAGCTCTAACAAAAACACGAAGCAATCGATGAAAATGTATTAAGATTGGGTAGTGTATATTATCAGCACAGGTAATGCTTAAGGTTGCTTTAGTTTCGACCAAGTGATTTGATTGGACAGAGACATTCAATAAGTGCTGATATTTATGTGTCGCCTGGCAACAACCTTGTGTCTCATCCAGTCGTGGACCTCTTTGCTTTGACGGAGTCAAATAAATGATTAAATAAATCATAATCTCTTGTTGCTTAATACAGTAGACTTTATGCATGAAAGGATCTATTCTCCTGTCTGGACTTAAGCGTTTTTTTGCGTGCCTGCAGTTACGCACTTCTGTCCTACGTTTATTCTCTGATCCAGGTTCCTGACGCGCCCACCACGAGTAGGTAGAGCAAAATCGCGTAGTCTGTGAATGAAGGCGGGCTGAAGGAAAGGAGGCGGTGATGTACTTTTTTTGGGCTGTCTAGAAATCACGGAACCTGGAGTTTTGAATCGCCTTCGTTGATAAACAATGTAACATGTTGATTTGATCAGATTATTACAGTGTGACTGAGGATTGGCCGTATTCTGTCCAAGTCACAGTTAAAATTTCTCCAGTTCATCATCATTATCATCATCGCTGTAAAGTTAGATGATGTAGATATGAGGAAAGAACGCATCGACAGAGCGTCCTGCTTTAATACAGAGAGATGTTTACAGTGAAACAGAACTATTAACTTCTATAGTACACAGTTTTAAATATAAATAGTTTAAAGCGAGCTGAGCCCCATTAAAATATGTGTGGGAACAGTTTGTGTTCCATCCTCATCTGCATATGACAGCTTGTTTCACTCTGTAGTGGATCAAAATCACTGTGACCAACGTGGACAGAAGTCTGGCTCTGTCACAGTTTTAATTAATCACACAGCAGCAGCTGAGTGATCACAGCTGCTGCTGTGTGACACACGAGTCTGTGTGGCTTGAAATGTAACTAAGTCCATATTTCTAGTGTAATATAATGTTTCACCTTATGGGGGCACTGCACTTATTCCAGGGTTAGAAGAACGTAAGAGGAAAAGGACTTACAGACACCGGAAAATGCGCGCAAAGCCAGATTTGAATGGGAACACCCACATTTCAGGGAGGCTCCACCCACAGTGCATAACTGGGATGAAGACGTGCAACGACTGACTTAAGCACAGGGGGAGAATAGTGACTGGACTCACTCGCATGGGAGAATAGAACCCTAAATGCGCCTGTAGAACTGTTGTATAAAACCAATATCTCACTTAAGGTTGTGCTGTTGTGCACGAGGCCAAGACTTTGCTTAATTATATATAGAAATTAATACTATTGCATATATATGCCCCCATCGTGCATCACGCCCATGTGGATATAACGTGTAAGGATTTCAGTCATGCCAGATTTTTGACTCTGATTTTAATCCTAATCCCTGAACCCTTGATCTGTATTCCACATATTTTCAATTTCAATGCCTATGATTTCTTTTCACAAGATGGAATAACATTATGCACACATAATAGAGTGTGTAACAGAGACAGAATAACTCCTATTAGTCTTGAACTTAAAATAAACTACTGACAGGGCCAGAGAATAAAAACAGTAAAACATGGGATGTTTGTTCTGTTTCTGACCAATGCCAACCTGCACATTTATAGACAACGTTTTTAAAATGAGACGTCACAAGAAATGTTGGTTCTTGTGCCAAAGTTTGATCCAAATGTTTGTGTTTTTGGTTATTATAACTTTAGTATGTTCATTTGAGAGCTGTTCCTTGAAAAGCTTTAAAAGGATGTGATGAACTTCAGTTGTCGTCGTTAATTTTACAACTCATTTTAGTTGCATCACTAATGCATCGTACCAGGCTGTAGCTGTAGGTGTGCAGGTTGCTTAGTTACACTCATGAATAAATTACGCACAAAGCCCTTTAAGAATCTGAACCTACATTTAAATATGTTGTGATTAGATAGAGAACATGATGAGGCTGTTTTAAAAGCAGCTCATAGAATAGCCTGACCTCGACATGTTTTTTTTTTTTTTTTTTACAAGGAGGTAAATAAAAAGCATGGTCCTCAGGGCGATGTATTCCAACGATCATCTGCAGAGAGCAGATGTTTGCATGAATTAAATATTTGTTGAAGCTGAATTGCTGAAGGTATCGGCTGCAAAGCTCGTTTTTTCTGCCAGTGGTTATAAAATGTACTTTACATTATTTATCACACACTGAAAAAGCCCTGCTCTAGATGTCAAATGCATTGTGAGTGACATTTTACATCAGGAGCCATGCATTTTCTTCATATAGCCCAACTCTAAAAGAATGCATGAGGAATTATGTTGGTTCTTCTTGCTGTTGGGTAATAAGATTTTTCCACTCTGTTACCTTTCTGTGGTAACGGAGTGGAGTGAAAATTTGGTCAGAGCCATCACACACTGTACGACAACTCAATGGTTCCTGTTCTAATACCTAACGTCCTTCATTGGCTTTACAAACATTGAAATCATTACGTCGTTCTGGAGTTTCCATGGATACGGTTGACGGTAACGGAGTTGAAAGGAAAAGGTAAAGCGCAGAAAATCGTCAATCGATCTATTTTTATTCGGACCCAAAAAGTAAAAGCATAAAATTACATAAAAAACCCAACAAAATGACAGACAGATATCCAACATTTACGCCAAAAAGTCAGAGGACAACCACAAAAAGACAGAAAAATAACAAAAAATGTATATTAAAAAGACAATAAAAAATACACAAAATGACTCCAAAACCACACAAAATTAGAGAAAAGCATACAGAACAACAACTAAAGTACACAGAATGACAGAAAACTGTAGAGAACCACAACAAAACACATTAAATGACAACAAAAAATTACAAATTGACTCCTAAAACACACAACACAACAAAAACACAAATAAATACAAAATGACAACAAAAATACAGAAAAAGATATCAAAAACACACAAGATAGCAAAATAACATATAATAATAATATATATATATATAATAATAAAAACATGTAAAACAACAACCAAAATACACAAAATGACTCCAAAAACACATTAAATGATTACAAAACTAACAATAAAATATACGTAACAATGACAAAAACACACAGACCTATTGTTTTCTTTCTTGTATTAATGTGCAGGTTAATATTCTAAATGCTGACAAATGTTCATAACTTGGCCCTCAGATCTAAAAGTCACATTTTTGTGGCACCGCTGTGATCAAACTCGCCCATCTCTGCACACTTTATATTTCAGTGGGTCACATTTTTCCTGAAAACAATATTTTAAAAAGTAATGTATGTATGTTTTTTTTTCCCCAAATGTGCCCCTTGTGAAAAGTTTGCTCATATGGTGTAAAATACAAAACTACATAGATTCCAATGTATGTCAAAAACATTAAATTCATGATTAAACTGTTTAATTTGTGATTTAAAAAATCTGATTGTCACCTGAAGCCAGTTCAGATTATAAAAGCCTGGGATTATTTCCCAGATTCAGCATTAAAACAATGGTTTACCTGTTGCTTCTATATGTGTGAGCAGGGCCGTAGCACCACATTTTGGGCCCTGGGTACAAACCATCTTAAGGGCCCTTACTGTAAGTTATGTACACGGAAACTATACTAGTATTCTTTCATTATTATAGAAGCTTTCTTTTTCTTCACATTAACCCAGAAGTTTCCAGCCTTTCTCGGGTCGTGACCCCATTTTAGAATGTTTTTGATCATGTTTATTAAAGTGTTATTAATACAGAGTAGCTAGGATTAGTGACAAAGTGACAAGTGCACCACCTTTGATATTTATATACTGCTTTTTATTTGAACAAAATTTATATTTGAAAACGTTAAAAGTATAGGATGCAGTTATTTGATATTGTATGTGATGTGTATTTGAAAAACAATAATAATTACAATTACTAGACATTATAGGTGACCCCATTTTAATTCCAGATGACTCCACATGGGGTCCTGCCCCTAAGGTTGAAAAAAGCTGGAATAACCTAATGACTCCATGTATTGCTTGTATTTTATAAATCTGTTCTACTATTGAATATTGTGTGTGACATATTTTTGCTACAATTTAGGGGTGGCTGGTAATTATATTATTATTGTATTTATTTTTTTGGTGTGGGGGGAGGGGGTGTATAACTAACACACAAAGGTTAATAAAAGTTCAATGTAGAATGATTAGAATCATGGGGACACTCTGGACACCGAGACTTGGTGGCAGCAAAATATATATTTTAATAATTGTATTTTTAATGAAGATGTGACGTGAAAAAAGGAATGTTCTAGCATTTAAATGTGCAACAGTCTGAAAAATTGAGTAAGCAGCAGATTTCATTTCACCTTTTTCTCCCACTCCTTTATTTCTTTGCATTTTTAGCTTGATTTTTCTTTCTTGAGGAAAAACCTGCTGCTGTCTATCTCCCACTCCCTGTCACATCAGCAGCAGCAGCAGCAGCAGCAGCAGCACGTGTGGGTCGTTCCATTTGCACTGTTTTAAAGGGGGTGGTATACAGTAGCTAAAGCTCTAATGGTTTTAGTGCAAAGCTGTGCGTAACAACAGCTTATTATCACACAGGGCCCTTTTCATTCCAATAAAAATAATCTGAAAATGTTGATAATGAAATGTTGTACATAAATATAAAACAAACTTCTGCTTAGTTTTTGCTGTAACACCAGTACTGACATTCTAAAATAATACATTACTCCAATTTCACTGCTGCTGAAGTTCCTTTAGTTTATTTATTTGTTGAAGACATTCAGCTCAAATTGGTAACAACAGATTTGGGGGTTCAGAATGTTTGATGCATCCAGAGTTGATGTATTTCTCTTAACAGAAAGAAGAGAAAATAATCATTTTAAGAGAATAATACTGCATGAGGCCCTTACGATGAGCTCTTAATGTTATCACCTACGTATCTGGCAAAAAAGAAGAAACACTGGCTTTAGATGCACAAAAAGATTTAGACTTACTGTAATCTATCTGAACTCTTCTGTATGAAAAGGGGATTTGATCAGTGTCGACCTTAAGCAGTCTTTTATTTTTACGCAAACAGCAAACCCTAAATACAGCTGATCAGATGTGTAGATAATAGAGCTTTACATTTATTAAAGTAGAAAGAGATGAACACAAGATCACATTAACAAAATGGTTTAAAAGTGACCAAAATGGTGGAAAAGGTGGTGAATAGGATTTTAAAATTTGTTAAAAGTTACAAATTAGAGTGGACAAAATCAAAGAGAAAAAGGGTTCAAAGTGTCGATATTGGCTTTAAAGTGGCAGAAATTGGGGGTTTGGGGTAATGTAATTTAAAAAGTTAGAACAATTAGTTTAAACTGGCAATTATTGGGTATGACAAATGGTGAATGTGGTTAAATTGGCAAAAACAAGCATGAAATATGGTGAATAGAGGTTAAAAGTGACAATAATGGGTAAATATATGTGACATTAGGAGGAAAAGTGGTGGAAATGGTTTATAAGTGTTGGACATGTCTTGGAAGTGGAGAAAATGTCCAGAAAAGACATTGAAATGTGATGTAGAAGTGTCAGAAATGGGAGTAATGTAGCAAAAATACATTAAAAGGAGCAAAAATATGGCAGGAAAAAGTGATGAAAATAGGTTAAAATATGGTGAGTTTGGTGGAATTGCAGAAAAAGGGTAAAAATAAGCAAAAATGGTCTGAAATTGTTCAAAAATATTCTTAGTTTCTTGAGGGCATCTGGTGACCCCCTCCCAGTGTCTTCAAACCCAAAATAGGGTCCTTACCCCAAGGTTGAGAAGCTCACGATACGATACGATGCAAACTTTTTCAAACTCACTCTGAAAGAGATCTTTTAAACTTCAATAGAATATAGAAACTAAAATGAACAATTACAAAATAAGAAATTTTTTCCTATTTAAAGTGTAAAACGTGTTTAGCACATCTGCCTCACAGCACTAATAAATGTATAAAATATAAATAAAAAAACACCATATAGTGAGTGGAATCTAAACTCTAACAGAAAGTGTAGAGACAATTGCTGTTAGTGGTTGTTGCTAATGAGGCAGACAGACCATAATAAGCTCAGTCCAAGGTCAGGACTTGAGAGGAAAAGGATAATCTAAAATCAATAGGTTTGTCTTGTTTCTCACAGTGGGGGCTCCACAGCAGTGCATGAGAGTCACTGTTTGATCTGCACTGAATCAACACAGTCGAGCTTTAACAATGAGCACCTATGGATTTAAAATCATGATTTAATGCAGAAAATATAATAAAGAACATTTAGTTCTATAAGAGACAAGTGTGAAAATGTGCTTTTGACTGATAAATGATAATATAATCAACTTCAGTCAAAAGAAAGGTTAAAATTCCAGTTTAAAATGTGAGTTCACTGACAAATCATATTTGATTATCAATTTTAATTTCTAAAAATATTAACATTACTACAAATATGTTTGCTTCATGTCACTTGTCTTTAAATCATCTCTTCTTCTTTTCTCATGCTCCTTGACGAAGGCGGTCGCATTTTCTCCGCTCCCTCTTTCCCACCCGTATCTGTCCTTGTTGCTGCTGCTTTGTTTTGTTTGGTCTTGTGAATCTAGTACGAGCCTCTCTCTACATCTCTATCCAAAAATATGGAATTGATCTGTTAGTCTCTCAATGCAATCGACCACATTTTTTCGACAACAACGGGCAGTGGTGAGCCCGCCTGTCCAAGCGGGGAATCATGATAGCAGGCATGCTGCTGATTGGAGCTGGCAGCTCTTGACCTATCGCAGAGTACGAATTACGTTGGCAGCTGTTTTGGGAAGGCTGCCAGTTATTTCTGATGGATGGAGCAGAGCTCTCAACACTCAGCCACATGTGATGAACAAACTCCAAAGTAACCACTTTGGAACATTTACACAGAAATGAATCCAACTTGGAGAAGTTGAATGCTTGACTCCAAGTGAATCCCAGTTTATTGGATTACTGCTGGACACCGGGACTTGAGCTTGCCTGAATCAAAAACAAATCTCAAATCATTGGCTCCCAAAGCCAGCCATCAAGGCTGTTTCATCTATCCACCAGGTTTTTGTGCAGAAAGATACTCCGTCCCCTCCTCCTCCCCCCCGCCACTGCCTGGAACTTTGTTTCTGAATCAGATCTATTCAAGGTCATCACATGTCATCTAACTGTATCAGAATGGAGTAAAATGATTATATTTCAACACCTTTGTTGGCCCTCCATCCACCCTCCCTGCAAGGTATAGAAGAGGCGGGTGAAGGACCCGCAAGAGGCTGCACGCTTGCGCCCCCCAGCGGCTGGCAGTCCTTTCCTTTTCTCCACCCTAAACCCCCAACCCCCACTCCATAAAGGAGCACAGAGTGGGACCTGCCTTTTTCTCTTCTTCTTATCTCATGTTTAGTAACAGGGTGCTAACTTAGTGGCGGCCCACAGTCTTCTCCACCCGTCATCACATGTGATTGTGTTTTCATGTTTCTTGGACAGAGATGTAACTGAAATGCAATAAAGGATATCTCATTGAATCTCATAAAGGGGTTTTCTTTGTAGTTTCCCCTCTTTCTTTGTGCACATTGTTTAATCCTCACAAAAATTAAAAGTGAATCATTTGCATCTTTGTTCAAATATAGATTTGCACCTTCACAGGAATATTAATGCTAATATACCTCTATATATTCTGTTTGGTTTGAATTCACTTCAATATAACCTTGTATTTATTTTTGCACAGTCATAAATTACCTAATTGATGACTAAACGGACAAATTCAACCCTCGTCCACAGTCGTTTCCTCTCAAATAAACTGATGAGAATTATCTTGAAGTTAACAAGAAACACAACCTAATGACTTGACATTTTTCTTTGATTTGGTGTGAGAGTCACTAACCTACATCAGCCAGTAGAGATAACTGAGTGTGTTTTTATTATTATTAACAAGCTTTAGGACAACATGTAGCTCCACGGCCCTGAAGGCCATTTAATCCACAGACACATTGATTTTTTATTGACTTTTGGAGTTGACATGACCTGAGAAGACGAAGAGGAACGAGCTTTCGCCAAAGTCTTAGACCATTAGACCATCTTAGAACATTTTCAAATGAAAATGCTAAAATTTAGTAGCGTTTTGTCTGTCAACAACATTTTGGTACTTGAAAACAGACCTTTTTAAAAACGAGCTCCAGAGTGGAAGTTTTGGAAAAAGGTTTCCACTCAGTCTCTGTGTGGGCGTGTTCACTGAGGAACACTGTTGGAGAAGTTCAGTGAAATTCCAAAGAGTGAGACACACCAACAAAGTGTTGATTTACTTCACCATCACACTACTGCACTCCTACTTAGAGCTGCTTAATTCACATCTTTTTAACACAGACTCTGTACAGTGAATGAACGGTCAGGTGATGCGTTTTGATTAGAGCACGAAAGATTCACACATGTTTGCTGAGGAGGTGAATGGGGGCTGTCCTCTGGTCCATTAATAAATCATGATTTTTTTTTAGTGGCATCCAGTGAGGACAGCAAAGTAGGAATTTCATTGTGCAGGGAAACATGTTTTTCTGACAAACACTTTGAATCTTGAATAAACGACTCATTTTTGACTCGTTGTGTGCTGTCATGTGTACAGAGCAGGTTGCTGGGCTATGTGTTACATAGAATGACCATATGTCTGGATCTACCCAGACTTGTCCACTTTTCACATCTTACCCTATCAAATAAAGTCGTTTCTGAAAGCTAATGAGTTGCTCTTTACAGTCGGTATCATGTCATTACAGTAATTTTACTCACAAGTGCCGTAATCGTTAAAGATGCCGCTTTGTTTTGACAAAATCGTCAGACACGCAGCAGAGAGAACAGAAAAACTAAAGTCCAAGATGGATTTAAAGAGACCAAATATTGGTGGATTTAATTAAAAAATATCAGCAGGAAGAAGCTCCTGGATGATCAAACCTCCATGGAGGTTCAGAGAGGGGTTTGAAAACTGGGAGCCACTGGGAAAAACTTAGAATGTAAGAAGTTAAGTTTTAAATAAGTTCTGGGTGAATGAATGTTTTTCTGTAGTTAGTTTTTACATGTGTACATTCATTTGTTTTGCTTTTATAACCTTATGGACAATAACAATTTATTTATCTACTATATTATATTTTGCCATTACAAGGTAGATTCTTTTTTGGAAATCCAAACATGGTCACCCTAGCTTAAAGCGTGATCAGCTTTATTGGGGTTCAGTGGGGATCGGACGTCACGGGCCGGGTCAGGTCTAACTAGGTCTGATTAAAGCTCTACTCTTATGTGTGTTTACAGGAAGTGTCTCTGCACGTGCTCTTATTTTGGTTCATTGCTAAACCACACCCCCATCTATTGGCCTGGTATGTTTACTATATCATTTTTTATATTTCCCACGGTCTCGTGTAAACAGAGTGTGTTTAGGGAAACGTTGCCGTGCCAATGCGCAACTTTTTGGAAACAAAAACGGAAACAGAAGCAAAACCAAGTAGTAGTTCTTCAATGATCCAAACATTTTGGTTAATGATGGTCACAACCTCGCAGCAACATTCAAAACCTTTCAGGAGAAGTAGCGTTCAATAATCCCCTCAAAAACGGAATAGGAAGGAACCAACACGTCACAGTGAACACAACAGTCTGTGTGAAGATACAACATTTTATTCTTGTCAGTCTTAAATATGAGCACACACTTCTCATCAAGAAAATACAGAAGAACCAACAATCCTTTACACACTGTCTGCTTTTCTTCCTCCTTCACTTTGGAAATAAAAAAGATCCAATCTGAGGAAGAAGTCCTGTGAACTTTACCGAATGTGAGTCATCCTAAACAAAGAGGCGGGGCCTGTGAGGATAACCCTCCCTGATAGGCTGAGACAAAGTTTTGGTTTAACACAACCAACCAAAGTTCACATTCATAAAAGTGATTTTTCTCAGACTCCAAACGTAAACCACAGAAATATCACAAAACTTCTAATAAAAAAAATTAAATAAAAGCACTAATTAATACTCGTATGTGCAACACACATAACTTACTTTTCTCTAATTGTTTCTCGCTCAGACAGTTTTTTGTTCACATGTGAAGGTCAATAAGGAGTCAAAGTGGTTTCATCGTTTCTGTCTTTCTTTGTTTCAACTCGGCCATGACTTGTTTAGACTGAGAGAGAGAGAATCCTACGATCCCTGTGCATTCTTCAAACAGACAATGAGATTGGTCATACCAACATAAATATTCAAAGCTGCTGCCAAAGTAAAAGCCTTCACGGGCTGTGATTTAGATTTGGCTGAAACAAGTCAGAAACTGGAACATCTCGCTGCACTTTCACTGATGAACTTCAGGGAAGCCAAAGACTCTATTGGTGAGAATCCAACACCTTCCACTTACTTTTCTGAAGGATTTCTGCATGTCTTTGTTTGTTTGTTTGTTTGAAACAAAGACAGAGTTGTATGAGGCACTGAATGGAAAGTTGCACATGCTAAAATGAACAGGAACTTTTCACAACATTTAGCAACAAACCACGTTTAAAAAAACGTAAGTGGATTCTTTTAAATGTTATTTTGACCAGATTTACAGCAATGTTTATGAAATTTGTGAACATTTGTAAATCTAAATGTTAAATATTAAATGTAAATCTAACTGTTAAATATTAAATATAAATGCTATATTTTGGCCATACCAGTCTGTCATTGGCCGATCCCGTTAGATCTCTGAAGCTAAGCAGGTCTGGTCCTGTTCAGCAGATGATGGAGACCACTGAGAATTCCAGGGGCCTCAGTGGGGGACAGTCACCTCAGTGGTATCTGTCATTGTGTCTTTGGGCAAGGCACTTCACCTACATTGCCTAGTATGAATGTAGCGTGTGAGTGAGTGTTGGTGGTGGTCGGAGGGGCCGATGGCGCACTATGGTAGCCTCGCTTTTGTCAGTCTGCCCCAGGGCAGCTGTGGCTACAATAGTAGCTTACCACCACTAAGTGTAGAATGAAAGAACAATATATATAAAATCCAATGCATTATTATTATTTATCTAAATGTTACATTTAAATCTAAATATCAAATCTAAAAATAAATGTTAAATACAAAAGATACATGTTAAATATAAAACATAAATGTTAAATCTAAATCTAAATGTTACATTTAAATGTAAATAATAAATATTAAAGCTAAATGTGGAGCACATTCACTCCATCTGAAGAGACAGCAAATAGCACTTGTTAGCGTCAATTATATTTTATTTTGGTACTTCAGGTGAATTTGCATATTAGCTAAATAGTTAGTTTCACCTGTGACATTGAGATTTAACATTTAGATTTAGATGTAACCTTTAAGATTTACATTTAACATTTAGAATTAACATTTAACATTCAGATTTAGGTTTAACATTTAAGATTTACATTTAACATTTAGAAATAACATTTAACATTAAGATTTAGGTTAAACATTTAAGATTTACATTTAACATTTAGATTTATATTTAACATTAAAGATTCACATTTAGATTTACCTTTAACATTTGATGTTTATAATTAACATTTAGCATTTAGATTTAACATTGACATTACATTTTTAAAAGTAAATATCACAAATCTGTCAAAAGTACATTAATAGACATGTTTTAAACATTGTTGCCAAATGTTGTGAAAAGTTGCTGTTTTATTTTAACATGTCAAACTTTACAATCAGCGTCTCATAGAGTTCGGGTACAAATGTAAATTTTAAAGACGAATAATTATTTCTAGTTATGTAAAGTTTATATTTCCCATCATAAAAGAAGGTATACAGTATTCAGCCCCCTGCTGTGTTCAGTCGTACGCAGCCTGTGGAGAAACTAAACAATCCATTTCACTTTCAGCCTCTCGCTACTGAAGCGTCTCAGTTTACAACACAAAGAGCTGCAATTATCCCAGTGGGTGAAACAGACTCTCCCACAAAGGAGGAGTCCAGTTAACAACAGGACGATAGTGAATAGCAGCTCACAGCGTATTAGACTTTTACCAATTAAATCAGCCCCAAACCGTGTAAAAAGCTGCGCCTCAAAACAGAAAACATCAGTGTTGCTGACTTTGATTTGATCGCGCTCATTTTTACAAGCGTTCCTTGCCTGAGGGAAAGCATAAAGAAGAGTAGTTTGAAGCAAAAAAAAAGAAGCTCAGGTCGAGGTTTAAGCAAAACATTTAAAACAGAAACATCCTCACTTTAAAAAAGGAGACTTTTTTTTTCTCCAACCAGGAGCTGAAATATTTATGATGTGATCTTAACTTTGGACTAAGTCGTTTGTGAGAACACAGTCGGCCTGTGTGGAGCTTCTTTAATTCTCAGCTTTACAGACTGCACATAAACACATTTTATTACTGCTCGTATGCAGGGATGCTGTTCAGAACCCACAAACAAAGATAGAGTGCTGGATCTGAACCCAACCATGGCGCTGTTATACCTCTTAATAAGAGCCTTAGAAGATATGGATACAATGAACGGAAACATAAACATGCGCACATTCAAGGACAAGATACACACACAAAATAGTTACAAATTAGAGTGGCCAAAAACTGAAATTTTGGTAAAAAATAAGCATGAAATATGGTGAAAAGAGTTTAAAAGTGACAATAAAGGGTTTATAAATGCTGAAAATGTCTTGAAAGTGGAAAAAATGTGCAGAAAAGCCTTTGGAGTTTGATGGAGAAGTGTCAGAAATGGGAGTCATGTAGCAAAAGGAGCAAAAATGTAGCAAGAAAAAGTGATGAAAATAGATTAAAATATGGCAAGTTTGGTGTAGTTGCAGATGAAGCACAAAAAGTGGACTCAAATTGTTTAAAAAATATTCTTAGTTTCTTGAAGACATCTGGCGACACCCTCCCAGTGTCTCGTGATTTAAATGGGGTCCTGACCCCAAGGTTGAGAACCCCTGTTCAACGTTGTAGCCGAAAAGAAAATGAGCAGGACTTGAAGACGTTAATACGACACGTTCACCCAATCACAACCCTTCCCAACTTACAGACCTAAAGCCCAATTAAATAAAGACGATTAAACGTGTTTTCCATGTAAACCTCAAATCACAATTACTATTTTTGAAGCAGAATACTTTAATTCTGAATAATTAATTCAGAATTAAATATTGCAACAACCGTGGCCATTGACTTGCTTTCTTGAACAGGAATTTGCAAATACATAAACTTGCAGCTGATTAAATGCCATCGAGCCAAGGGATTTCAAAATAAAATAAAAAAATTTGACTTAAAAAAAAAAAAGGCAGGTCAGGGTTAGGTGAAAAGCCTCGAACTCAATTCCCTGTGGGACCACTATAAATCTCAGGTATGTTTAATCTATTAATGACTGTGATGTGATGAGTGTGGAGGAAAGACATCAGACCAACACATCACTCAGCTGGAGATGAATAATAGTCCTCAGCATGTCGCTCGCTTCCTTTTGTCTCCAGTGTGAAAACAAATCATGATTGGCCCGTCAGATTCGGCTGATGATCACGCCGATCAATTTCAATAATGGCCCTATCTGTTTCATGCCTCTTTGATTTGGGTATTGACTCCATTTTTCTACATCGAGGAGGGGATACTTTGTATTCCCACAGCCACAAACGGGGCCAAGTTTAGAAGAAAATCAAAGAAGTTCCACACAGGCAGAGCAGGGAAAAACCAAGAATTCAGAACTGTTTGAACTTTAAAGTATCATTGGACGAGGATGTGTCCATGTGTGTCTAACCTCACAGAATATTAACATATTGTCTGCACCAGTGGTTCTCAACCTTTTCAGCCTGCAACCACTAAATAAAGATGTAAAATGGGTTCAAAGTGACCAAAAAATGGTGGAAAAGGAGGTGAAGTGGAATTTTATAAACCACAGAAATTGGTTTAAAAAAATGCAACTTAGAGTGGCCTAAAATTGAGAGAAAAAAATGGTAAAAATAGGGTTCAAAGTGTCAATATTGGAACAATTAGTTTAAACTGTCAAATATTGGTCATGACCAATCGTGAATGTGGTTAAATTGGGAAAAAAAGCATAAAATGTGGTGAAAAGAGGTTAAAAGTGACAATAACAGGTCAACATATGTGACATTAGGTGAAAAGTGGTGGAAAGGGTTTATTAGTGCTGAACATGTCTGGAAAGTAGAACAAATGTGCAGAAAAGGCTTTGAAATGTGATGTAGAAGTGTCAGAAATGGGAGAAATTTGCAAAAATGTATTAAAAGGAACAAAAATATGTCAAAATAGGTTAAAATATGGAAAGTTTGGTGTAGTTGCAGAAAAAGGGTAAAAATAAGCAAAAAGGGCTCTAATTGTTGAAAAAAATATTCCTAGTTTCCCCCTCCCAGTGTCTTGCGACCTGACCCCAAGGTTGAGAACCCCTGCTCTGCACAACCTGCCAGTGTTAGCAAGCAGCTGTTAGCATTAACTCTCAACGTCTTCTATAGGTTCTTTTTCTTTGTTGCATAATTGTTGTGCTCAAAGCAATCCTATAGATAAAGGTTGTATTTATACAGTGTTAATATTACATCATATAAATGTTTTCTTTAATCCGTCTTCTTTTCTACGACTTTAGTAAAACAATTGGCTCTCATTAACTGTACATTAAGCCCTGATGTTTGTCGTGTGTATAGAAACGCTAAGAATGTCTACACAATCACCTCACAATATAAGTCAACAATTCAGTCAATGGTTTATTAACATTATTGTATATTCCTCTGTAGCATAACACGCGGGGAACTTAATTGTTATTGAAATATTCTTATGTATCTAGTTGATGAAGGGTTAATAAGATTTAAAAGGATAAGGACTAAACTCATCAGGTTTGGTAGAATCTTTACATTTTCTTTGAGGTTTTATCAAAATCTCTGTACAAAGATCAGGGTGTGACTGAGACAGTGAGATGGTCTTTTCTTCAATTACTATTAATACTTTATACAGTGGTATGAAAACGTTTCCATTATTTTTATTTATAAATAATTGGGATCAGAAACTTCATTTTAATCTGTCAAAAAAAAACTGATGGACGTGAATAATTCAGTAGTGAAAGCTGGTTTATTGGAATAACACAAGATGTCATTTTGTTGATTTGAATACCTGTAACTACTAAAAATGGCTTGCTCAGCTCTTTAGTGCATTTAATCATGAGAAAAGGTTTTTTAAGGTGTTTGTCATGTAATCTCCTGTGAAAAGTGGCAACATTAGGGCCTCAAAACAACTTTCTAATGGCCTGAAGGAAAAGATTATGGTTTAGGGCAAATAAGTCAAATTCAAGGCCCGGGGGCCAAATCTGGCCCTTTAGAGCAGTGATGGGCAACTCTATAACAGCGGGGGCCACAATAATGTGATTGTATCTGTTCTGAGGGTCACATGATCAACATTTAGAACAATTATCAATCTGAGCATTAATAAGGGTGAAAAACAGTTTTATTGTTGTCTCTGGTTTTGTTGTTTTTAGTCATTTTGATGTGCTTTTATTATTTTTTGTGTTCTTGTTGTAATTATGTGTATTTTTCTGTCATTTTCTGCATTTTTTTTGTCAATGTTTGTGTTTCTGGGGTCACTTTCAGCATTTTTATTGTTTTCTGTATTTTTCTGTCATTTTGTGCATTTAGTTGACAGTGTGTCTTTGGTGCTATTCTGTAATGTGTTTTTTGTGTTTTTGTAGTTATTTTGTTTGTTTAAGTGGTTGTTGTGTCTTTATTTGTTGTCATTTTGTGTTTTATGAGTCATTTTGTGAATTTTGTCGGGCTTTATATTGCGTCCAACTTCTTGAAATACAATTTTTGGAGATTTATGTTGGGGGCCGCCACATGCATCGCAAAAGTAAAAATGATAGGAAAAATTGCAAATACAAAAACTCATTTAAAATCCACAATATTTGTCGAGCTCAGTTTTCCACTTCTTATATCACATGACAGCAGTCAGTTTTAATTTCAAACTGTTGAAAAAACTCTCATATTTCCCAAAACCTGGCAAATTTTCCTCAAATTATTCCACAAAATCAGGGATATTTAAGTGAATGTGGTCTAGAAGCTGTTGTCTTTACAAGTTTTATTTTGTTAGTTTTTTGCTGAAATATTCCTACTGTATGTCCATATGTTTTTTGATAGATCAAAATGAAGTCGCTGACCCAAAAACCCAATGATTTATAAATGAAAATACCAAACTTTTTCATACCACAGTAAATGTCAATTTTGTTCCCATCTTCATGTCTTCGCACGCTCATTTTATGATTGACAAACTGGAAAAGAAAGTATCTGGTATTATTCCATAGTTTACTCTGACGAATTTCAATCATTTTGCACAAACCAAGACATCAGAAACATACAATGGGACAAGATTCATCTAAAAACTACTTACAGTTATACACCTGACGTGCCAGAGCAATGACATGTACCGGCATCGGCAACTAGGGGGCGAAAGAAGAAATTCTGGGATTTGTTGCGTTGCCCACATTTTAACACAATCCACCGTGGGGGAAATAACGTGAAAACAGTTCATTAGATGTGGTGGAATATATAAACTGTCTTTGGGTTCGTTGTGTCGAAGGTTTCACATTTCAGTCAAAAAACATGTGAACAGGTTTTATTAATCAGATGGATGCGTCGTATAGAAACGAGCTGATATCAAACAAAAAGCAACATCTTTGATACATTTGTATTATCGGACGTTAACTCTGGCTAAAAGATGTTTCTGTTAAATTGTCCTTCACTGGTTTTACAAATCTGGCCTAAAATCTTTGAAATGTACTTTTTAGTAGATCTATGTCTAACAAAACACACTATTATGCAACATATGTGTTTTATTAACTTTTAAAAACAGGACTACTTTACAGTTTTAGAGCCTGTGTTCCTCCATCTTGAAATCATGTGACTGATGATGTCACACGGCCCCACTGCCTGTAAACATCCCATTGTGAAACATTCAGCCTGATTTTTAGATCATTTAGAATATTGTTCAGTCAAAATAACGGATTATTATCGTATCGTATCGTATCCTATACGCTAACAAATGCATAGCACGTAAACGCCTGGTTATTAGGTGTCAGTGTGAACCACATTCTAGCTTGGAAGTTAAAAAACATACTGGGCACTTTTATAAATGTATGTACAGTAGTTACTTTTTAAAAATAATTTAGGAACTTAACAGAATCAGAATCTGTTGGAAAAGCAAAAGTTTTGAAAAATGTTATTTGACAGAATGATAAACATACAATTTGTTTTTGATATTGGTGGTTGAATTACAGTTAGTAACCGTTTAGTTGTTCTCGTAAGAAATGAAATCAATTGTATTTTGTACCATTTTGTACTTGTAAAGGTGAAATTTGTTATTGCGATATATCAACGTAAATCTCTTTAGTTTACAGAAACAGGATAAAAACAGTTGTGACCCAAAATAAATCTGCAACCGCAGAGGGCGACAGTTCCAACTCTGAGGTTTGGTAGGAGACAATGAAGCAGAGAAGATGAGCTCTCCCTTAAACGGTGCGCTGACATGCTTTGGTGGCTGAAGTTAGCGAGCAAATCACCTGAAAGTACATCTATTTGTTTTTTTAGATCAACCAAAAGCAGCACAAGTTTTCATTTTGAGTGAAAAATCTGATAAATGATGTAAAAATCAGGCTGAATGTTTCACTCCAATAGAAAACAATGGGATGTTTACAGGCAGTGGGGCCTTGTGACATCATCAATCATGTGATTTCAAGATGAAGGAACACAGGCTCTAAAAATGTAAAGTAGTCCCATTTTTAAAAGGCAATAAAATGAAAATGGTGCATAGTAATGTGTTTTGTTAGACATAAATCTACTAATAAGGACATTTAGAAGATTTTAGGCCAGATTTGTGAAAACAGTGGAAGATCCCTTTAAGGAGGGTACCAAAACTAATAATCATAGTACAGTAAAATTAGAATAATGTAACAGCAAATGTATCATTATGAAGCTGGAAACAAAAGTACTTGGGTTTGACATCTAAATATCCTAATAGTCTTTGTACTTTAAAGAGTCTTTCTGCTGTTACTGTTAATGTAAATTTGCCTTTTCCTCTAGTGGACATTAAAATGATTTAATGATCCCTTTTAAGAACGAAACAAAAATAAAATCTATTCTAAGAAGAAATAAACAATTGATCACTTAGAATCATATAATTTAGAGAGCAAACGTATTTAAGAGAAGGTCATCTGACGGTAAAGCAATGGTTACATCTTTTAAAAACCTTAAAAAACACAGAACAGAAACCTAATACATACTTATTTAGTGGCTCAATGTGGTTACTTTGCAAGAGATTTCATGCACACTGTGCATCAGTTTATGGTTCCAGTTGAAAAAGCAATGCACGGACGTGTGTGCACACACACACACACACGCACACACGCGCACACACGCGCACACACGCGAGCGCGCACACAGAGACAGACGCACACACTGGTGTTTCAAATCCATCTCAGAATCGTAGCAGGAAGGGCAGCAGCACGATGAAGAGCAGACAGGTGTGTAAGTGCACGGCCACCGCACCACCGCTGCCGTCCTGAACTGCTCGAGGACCTGAGTGGAAAAAGAAAGAAAGAAAGAAAGAAAGAAAGAAAGAAAGAAAGAAAGAAAGAATGACAGAAAGGGTCACGTGATTGTTCCTTCCTTTGAGTTTGATCTGATAGAGTTCACTTATATGTAAACAAACCCTCATTTTTGTTTCTAAAATTTGAAGTGAAACAAAAGGTATTAAAAAAACAAATAATCTTAATAATGAACAAAAAAAAAAAGAAAGGGTTTGTGTATTTTTGTTGTCGTTTTATGTATTTTGATGTGGTTTTATGCTTTTCTCTCATTCTGTGTGGTTTTGGAGTTAATTTGTGTATTTCAGTTGTTTTTCTGTATTTTTGGGTTCATCCTCTGAGTTTTTGGATGTAAATATTGGGCATTTTTCTGTCATTCTGTGTATTTGACTGTTTTTCTGTTTTAAATTATGTTGTGTCTCTTTTTGTGTATTTTTGTTGTGTGTCTTTTTGTGTATTTTTGTTGTCATTTTGTGTTTTTTTGTTATTTATTTGTGTTTGTGTTTTTGTGTTGTGTGTTTTGGGAATAAATTTGTATAATTATGTTGTTATTTGTGTTTTTTGAGACATTTTATGTATTTTTGTGTGGTTTTGTATAGTTTTCTCTCATTCTGTGTGGTTTTGGAGTCAATTGGTCGTAGGAGTCATTTTTGCATATTTTTGATGTTTTCTACACTTTTTCAGTGTTTTTTTCTGTATTTTTGTGGTCATCCTCAAAATATTGTGTTATTTTTGTAAATGTATGTGTTTTTTTCTCATTTTGTGCGTTTACGTTTGGGAGCCGCAGAAAATTAAACCGAGGGTCACATGTTCTCCATGTCTGGTTTAGACTTTAAACAGGAATTTACAGGAAAATAAGGCATTTAATAAAAGCTGCTCACGATCACAAAGCCTAAAATCATATGAAAACATCCCACAGAGGAATAATTACATCACATGTTATTGATCAGATTTTTAATAGATCAAAGCCTCATTGCTTTGAAGCTTTTTTTTTACTCTAGTCTTTCTAAGCATCAGCGTTTCTGAGAATGTAAACATCTTATATTAGATTTATTCTTTTCCAGCTGTTTAACTTTTCACTTTGGATTGTGATGATACAGTTTGAGGTACTTTTTATTGGATTTGCAAGAGTTCATCACGGTTTCATTTCGGGAATTTAACCAATTACTCTGCCTCAGTGAGAATCTCTAATCCTGCATTTAGCAAATTATACCAATCTCTGCAAGTCATTTATACATTTTTTAAACTTAAATGTAGCAGAAGGATCAGACGCATGTTTCCTGCACTATGATAAACGCACAGTTATATTCAAACAATTGGCTACTCTGTACCTCGAGGGTATGCAACTTTTGTTGTGATTCAGGGAACAAAATCGTAGACGTTGTGATTTAATTTTACATATTTTTGACAAGATAAGATCAAAGAATGTGAGATATCACAACAGCATTGTAAAGCTGTGATTACGAGACAGGTTAATAAAAACACGTTTTACATGCATTAAAAGACTAAAACTCACAGAATTATTGACAATCAATTGTCTTTATTTATTTATTATGAAGTATTAGGGATCCTCCACTGTTTTCACAATCCTGGCCTAAAATCTTCTAAATATTCTTTTTAGTAGAAATATGTCTAACAAAACACATTATTATGCACCATATTTGTTTTTTTAACTTTTAAAAATGGAACTACTTTATAGTTTTAGAGCCTGTGTTTGTGCATCTTGAAATCACATGATTGATGATGTCACACGGCCCCACTGCCTGTAAACATCCCATTGTTTTCTATTAGAGTGAAACATTCAGCCTGATTTTTACATCATTCAGCAGTTTTTTTTAGATCATTCAGGAACTTTTTAAAATTAAGGAAAAGTTAAGATGCCGATGTAAACAAAAAGAGAATAAAAACTGTTGGGACACAAAAAAAAATCAGTTAATCGCTAACTTCAGCTACCAGAACAAGTCAGCTCACTGTTTAAAAAACAGTAAAGGTCCCTTAAGAAGAGCTCTTCTTCTCTGCTTCATTGTCTACTACCAAACCACAGCGTTGGAAATGTCACCCCCCGTGGTCACAAATTTTGTCAGGTCACAACAAGAGGTTTACATCGGCATCTTTAACTTTTCCTAGTGTTTTAGAGAAACCAATAGCAGCACAAGTTGTCATGGTGACTGAAAAAGATGAACTAAAAAGCTGCAAAATGATCTAAAAACCAAGCGGAATGTTCCAATAAAAAACAATGGGATGTTTACAGGCAGTTATGGAGCCCCGGACCTGGAGCCTCATTTATAAACGCTGCGTACGTACAAAGAAAGCGTACGCCACATACATTATAAGCAAAGTTTGGGATTTATAGAAGAAAAACCTCCACGGCAGCTCTGACCCTGCCATACGCACAAAATCATGAGAAACGGGAAAACTCCGACACCAACAGGAGAAAGATGAAATTAATGACTGCTCTGTGAAATTAATAGAAATTCTGTAAAATAATTGAACACATTGAACATTTCACAACACATATTATTTGAAGGATAGATTTGCAAAAACGGAGGAAAAAGTTTTACCAACGCCCGCAGGGAGTGAGTGACTTACGCGTGCCTACAAATACAGTTTTATATTATTAATAATAATAATAATTGTAATCAACCCCTTTCCTCTACCTGTTGAACAGATGCTCTTCCTATGGAGAGTGATACATATTTTCTCCTCTGCTTTTATGTGTGATCGTTTATTTTTCACCTGTCACAGTCTGACGAGGCAACGCAACGTGATCTATCTTTCCTAATGTTCACTGTGTCACCACATTACGCTCTCCTGGGTGTGTCCACCTCAACTATTAATACCTCCACCTCACAGTGAGTGAAATCCCCCTCGGTCCACCGTGAAATTCGTATTTGTGAATATTCATTAAGTGCGTTCACCGGACCTTTAATGGTCACTGTATGGGCGGAGTAAGGCGTTTCCTCGCCCTCGTTTATAAATAGTAAAAAAAAAAAAAAAAATTGTACGCACTTCCTGGTTTTTATCGTACGCCAGCTGAAGTGTGCTTACCTAGGCACACTTTTGTAAATGAGGCCCTTGACATGGTAAAAAAAAAATAGAAAAACTAATTTACTCCCTCAAAATACTAATTTGTGGAAACGAAATACTACGTTCTTGGTTAGCGACAATGACGTCTGTCAGTCACTGTCAGTGGCTGTTCACGTGTCCCTGCTGGTCTGTGTACGTCTCGTGTTCGTTATGGGTCGTACGGGTGCGAGTGGTCTGTAGATCAGGGAGTGATCGTGTGTTGTATGAATGTTTGAGTCCATCAGCAGTAGAAAATGAAGGACCTGTTGGTGTGGCTGGAGGAGCGCTCGTTTTCCTTAGGGTACCAGGACGGTGGGCGGTGTTTGCTGTGAGCACCGGCTCCTTGTTTGATTTAATTTGGGGGTTAAATATTAAGTATGGCTGAGGTCGGTTCAGCTCTTCACTACAGTGGGTTCAGTCAGTCTATGGGTGGTCGGACCACAGTTAGAAACCTGCACAGTGTGTTTGTCCGTCGCTGTGTCCAGAAGAGGAGCAGCAGCAGAGCTCTTCCTCCAGCCTGTACGGGTCGTATCCCATGTTTGTGTGCTGGGAGGCTCTGCTCTAGGAACCCCTCTTCATACATGTCAACCTACCAACTATTGTTTGGATAAAACCTGCATCGAACCTTCCGTGTCTGCCTGAGTTCCTGTGTCTGGGTCCTACACTGTCTGTCGGTACCGATCAATCCTCTACGATTGAGAAAGAAGATGAATCAACGACCACCACGTTAACCACTCAGCCAGTTGTAGAAATGTTCAAGATACAATACAAACAGGGTTGATAAGGGGCAAAAACACGTAACGTCCTGTTTACAATGGCCGCAGTATTATTTTGTGGCAAGAAATTACTACTTCATGGACATGAATTAGTATTTCATGTGCACTAATTAGTAATTTTTTTTACCGTGTCATGTTTGGGGCTCCGTAGGCAGTGGGGCCATGTGACATCATCAATCAGGTGATTTCAATAGAGGAACACAGGCTCTAAAACTGTAAAGTAGTCCCATTTTTAAAAGGAAATAAAATTAATATGGTGCAAAAATAATGAATTTTTGTCAGGCATTGATCGTCTAATAAATACATTTCAAAGATTTTTGACCACATTTGTAAAAACAGTGGCATTTTTATGCATTTCCCAGGGTTTTGTACAATTTAGCAAATAATAAGATGTAAGTTAGAACCTTTTGACCAGCAGACCCCGTGTTTGTTCACATCACATGTTGGCGTGTGCAATGAAATCAGTCAGAAATTTAAGGACATTTCTACAATATTTGTTGAATCACAAAGCCATTTTCTAGACAGTGACTGAGCAACAGAAGAAAGATCAACGATGATACTTACATTGAACAAAAAAGCATGCAAAACAGTCACAATCATCCCAACATCACAGAGAGCGGACGACAGGTTTGCAAAGAAGAAAGATGAAACACAGTTAGCAAAATAAAAACATCGTCCATTTTCACAATGTTGCACCTTTCACTGGCAGATCTACGACAGGTCGGAGAGAAAGCAGAGTTAAGAGCGTCGCAGTTATGACACAGAGCGATGAAATGATGAGTCGTCAGAAGCAGCTGATAAAGAGGTTTATGATGACGCCGTCTAACTTTCACTTTGTGAAAATGCCAATGTTTGAACAAGAACCGACAGGCATGCTGGGAATACATTCCACACGGCGGCTGACGAGCATGCTAGCATGCTAGCGCTAAATACTAACCTTGCAATAGTGTTGAGCTAGTGGGTTCAATTACCACTACAGGAGGGGAAACATATGAAACAGAGCAAAATGAACAAAAAATAGACACAAAACAGCACGTTTGCTACGTGAATAACTTCATACATCGATACCAATAAAAAGTAACAAAAGTAACAGTACATGTTTCATTATTATCTAAAGTAGTGCTTCTCAAACTTTCTTGTACTCCCTTTCTCATATTTCTGAAATCAAATCCCACCTTTGTCAGACTGCTACATTTTTCTCAGAATTTCTGTGAAAAAACATCAATAGATCATAATGATAGAATATGAAATGTGATAACACATTTTTAAAAATCCCATTTTGTTAATAAGTGAATGAAACAGTATTTGGTGCCTCCTGAAGAGATTTATTTCAATAATTTTTATAATCTCTGGTCATCTCAAGTCTGGTCTCAAGATCATTTACATCACATGTATCAAACTCATGGCCCGGGGGCCAAATCCGGCCCTTTGGAGCATCCGATTGGGCCCGCAGGAGAAAGGAGAATACATGAATCGTGTAAATGAAACAATATTTGCAGGTGCTCACTGTTTTCCATGGTTATATCAAATGATTGCAGTCATTTCTAACGTTAAATTGTTGAAAGAATTAAGCTAAAAAATCCTACAAAACCCATAAATTTTACTCAAATTATGACATAATACTTCCCTTAATTTAAATTTAATAGAAATTGGTCACAAAATGTAGGCAAGTTAAAGTAAAAGTCCTGCAGGGACTGATATTTGTCACTTATTGCTTAGACATTGTTGGTTTCTTACATATTTAGTATTTAATGTAAACATAGTGTAAACTAGTGAACAATAACGTTACTAATGTTTCCGTATAAAATCTGTGGCCCACTTGAGATCAAACCGCTCTGTATTTGGCCCCAGAACTAAAATCATTTAACACCCCTGATTAAATCATCATTATTATGATTTTCATTTTTAACTAAAAATAAAAAAATATGAAACCTCATATTTTTAATGGTTTAATTTGTTAATTTCCCACTCTCTATATCTCTTTGATGTACCCCCTGTAGTGCCATTGCACACCCCGAGGGGAACACGTACCCTCATTTGAGAACCACTGATCTAAAGGATCAACTTTACTGTAGCCGTATCTTTCTAAAAGAAGAGTAAACTGCAGAGTCCATGTGTTCAGATGATAATTACTTAGATACAGACTTGGTTACCACATGTGGATTGTCCTTTATTTTGCTGCTTCCTCAGTGTTTACTGCTTTAAAACTCCTTAAATGTTTTATTAAGTTACTTTTGTTAATCACTTCTAGGTCCACGGGAATCTTAGCCAGTATTAAAAGTTGTCCTTGGCACATAAAAGGTTAGGACCACTGATCTAATGTATCCTCAGGATATAGAGCTCAAGTGTTTTCATTACTGTGAAGCATCTCAGTATCATAGCGATAGCCGTTTTAGTATCAATGCAACCTTATATTTAAGATTGTGAGCCACTTTATACCTGGAAAGACTGAACAATGTACGATAAAATATCAATGAAATGGATTAAAAATAAAGCTACACTATTAACTAAAACACAAATAAATAGATTTCCCATTAGTTTAATGTATGTTTGATCAAAAATAACATCTCAAGGTAAAAGTAAACCAAAAAGTGATATAATCTTTGAAGATTTCGTCAATTAATGCACAAATAAGTAAATAGAGCTCACGCAAAAATAACTGCTAATTTAAAAGAAACCATGAAAATAATGTAAAACTTGAATTTCAGACCAAGAACTAAAAAACTCAACATTAGATATTAAAAATATAGTCCAAAAGCACAATATAACAGTACATGTGTCAACCCAAGTGGTCGTAAGAAGTCAAATAAGATGTAGTATAGACACTATCCACATCTATTAAATAAATTATATTGAAGGTATAACATTACATATTATCACTTTTGTTTTCATTAAAGTTATATGAAATGAAACAATGTCAATCACTGTGATGGTAAATACTGGTGTCATTTTGTGTTACAGTAATAGGACACTTACAAGGTCGTATCAGCTTTGATTTATTAAAAAAAAAAATCTAAAGAAGGCGGGGCGTGTCTTTAAAGTTTACTTGACACATTTCCCACATTACAGAGAAGTATGGTACTATTTTAAACCAATACTCACCATAGAGAAGGAAGCTGGTGTTTGAGCTCCCGAGTTTGTTGATGGCCACACACGTGTAGTTACCATAATCTCCATCAGTTATGTTAAAAAACGTCAGCTTAGACAGTGAGCCGGTATTTACAATCTCCATCCCATCAAAACCATTAAAGATCCTAAAAGAGAGAAATAAAATGTGATGTTTATTCCAACAATAATCCAAGGCTGTGGTTTTCATTACCTTCTGTCGTCTTTGTACCACTCAAAGTCGGCCTCAGGCACAGCATCAGCCTCACACTCCAGCCCCCCTCTCTGACCCAGAGTCACTCCGACATCTCTGCCCTCCGACACAGAGGGAGCGTCTATCAGCAGCCCCAAACACAGAGAGCACAAGTGCACGGGAGAACAAGTTAAGCCTTTCACATGGAGGATTTGGCACAGTTTTCCCTCTTTAGGCTAACACTTAAGGAAGATACACACATAAAGACAAAAGGGCTGTTTTTATCCCAGTTTTCCTCCTTCACGACCAAAGATGACAAACGCAAGATTCTCTCAGTCTTCTTAGATCATAGCGTAGTATGAGGTTCGTTAAGAGTGAATTTGTCCTGATAATCGGCTACAAAATGTGTCGGTGCCAATGATCGTAGATATTAAACCTGTTTAATATTTACAAACATGAGTCTTATCTTCTTATATTGGGTTCTTCAACCAGTGAAAATCCTTGGTCTTGTGTTTTTGAGTTGCTGCGCAGCAAAAGCTTCTTCTTCGTTATTTTAGACGTTTGACCACATGAGATTTCAGGCTCGGAGGTTGGACAGAATGGTTCTGTGTGTGGTGTTCAGTGTTTAACACCAGATTTTTTATCTTCTGTGTGGAGTCTGTGACAGATAGAACATTTGTTAGAGGAATCCTCCATTTTTTTTCCATCTTTGAAATGTCCTTATTAGTAGATCTATGTCTAACAAAACACATTATTTTGCACCATATTTGTTTCATTTAGCAGCTTTTTAGATCATTAACGGCTTTATAGATCATTTAGCAGCAAAATAACAACTTGTGCTGCTTTTGGTTGCTCTAAAAAAACAGGAAAAGTTAAAGATGTCGATGTGAACCTCTTTTGTTTACTGAAAGAAGATAAAAACATTTGTTACCTGAAAGAAATCTGTGACCACAGTTCAAACTCTGTGGTTTGGAAGCAGACAATGAAGCAGAGAAAAAGAGCTCTCCTAAGGGACCTTTACTCTCCCTTAAACAGTGCGCTGACACGCTCTGGTGGCTGAAGTTACAGAGTAAATCACTGAGGATAGAAGTCCTTTAAGGTGGGAGTCCTTCAACTGTCCGTGATGGCTCTAAAACTGTAAAGTGGTCCCATTTTTAAAAGGCAGTTGAATGAATATGATGCATAATAATGAGTTCTGTTTGGCATAGATCTACTAAAAAGTACAATTCAAAGATTTTAGGCCAAACTCGTAAAAACAGTAGATAATCCCTTTTAAGATTTGAAACTCCTTGTGCGTAACTTGCCTTAGATTCAAGGCAAGACTTGTGATTACCTGATACAGCATTAGTTTACCCTTAATTGGAAATGAGGGCTAAGAACTGGTCTAAACTAGTTCAGTTTTTGCTAAAATTCCTTTTCTTTCATTTTTAACAATTTTTTTATTTTTTTTTTTTTTTTTTTATGTGAGTATTGTAAGCATTTAACAAACTAAAATGGTGATATTATCACGTATACCAGGGGTGGCCAACTCCAGTCCTCAAGAGCCGGATTCCTGAGACTTCTCCAACACACCTGAATCAGATGATCTAGTCGTTATCATTACTTCAGCAGAGCTTAATGACAACACATCGGTTTCAACCAGGCGTGTTGGAGCAGGGACACATCTAAAAGTCTCAGGAATCCAGCCCTCGAGGACTGGAGTTGGCCACTACTGGTGTATACTCATAATCCATTAGGTTTATTGTAACCAGATGAAATACAGTACATGTTCCATGTAGCATTGTTTAAAGAGATGAAAACTGAGGAGACTCACAGTTGACTGTGATGTCTACAGTCTGTGCCACCGTGTCGATATCGTTGACGGCCAAGCATTCGTAGGTTCCTGCTCTCTGTCGGCTGATGGACGGGATCTCCAGGTACTCGTCATCAGACGCCAGGTCCCCTGAGAGAGATCAGACAGAGGGATCAGACACACACACACACACACACACACACACACACACACTGAGTGCTCATGTGGAACTAAAGCGTATGTTGGGGGATTCAGTCAAGGTTGACAGATACTTTTGACATTTCCAATTCATTTGGTTCTACTGAAAAACAAAGTGATACGCACTGGCAGGGTTGGGTAAAATATTACTAGTTACAGCCATAAAAACATACAGTAACAGTATCTCCAAAATGTTACAGTACTTTAAGATACTTTAAACTAATTGCACATTCATGTTATGTGAAGCCATTTTAAAACACTAATCTTATTACAGTGATATCATTACAGATTCATGTCTACAAATGTGACGCCACAAAACACTTTCCTTTTCCTTTTAATATTTTATTGACCTTTGAATCAGTCATCAGCACCTTAACATATTCTTGTTTAACAATTTAAACATAAAACCAATGCTTTAAAATGTGCAACATTTGCAAAACAATCCAATCCATTTTATTTATAAAGCACTATTAAAAACAACACAGTTGACCAAAGTGCTGTACAACAGGGCAATACAAAAACAATTATAAATACAATCGTACAGTGGCATCACAAAATACAATTGAAACAGTAAAAGTCACCTTCAACACTGGTTAAACACCAAAAAGAACATTTAGGTGTGATTTAAAAACATAGGCTAACATTATAAAAACATCCTCTAGGAATACATTTAATCAGTCATGATAAAAGAAATGATTGGAAATGTAAAATGTAACTATAAATACATTTTTAATGTCATTGAATTCAAGTCTCCATGTTACTGAGTTTTTAACAGTAATATATTGCAGTGTTTCAGTAATGAGTTATATTACTGTGTTACTGAAATATGAATATATTACAGTAACTTGTTACTTTTGTAATATGTTGCGTCCATCACTGCCCTTTGGTTACATTATTTTTGGGACTCTTCATCTGACTGGTCCAAAATCTGAGCAGCTTTTCTTTAGCACCTGAAGGATTTAGGATTCCCAACACTCCTCAGAACACGACACAACACTGGGTTTATTATTGCTTTTTTTTTTCAGCCTCTCCTAATATCACTCGTCGATTTCCTTCTCTGCTCTTTGTGCTGCATTTTCTCAGGACTGTGAGCACACAAGGGGCTCCTACTGAAGAGCAGAAATTAAAAACAGACACATTTGACACGCTTGATAGAAGCACTTCATCCTACAGAACAAAAGATGTAATTGACTCTTGGCTGCCTCTCCTGAAAAGGAAAGGATAAAGTAATACATGGATTTAATTTAGTGCGTTGAACATGGTGAAGCTGCTCAGAGAACAGCCTTCGCTGACACGTGGATCCCCTGACGAGGAAATCCGATGCTTTACCTTAAAAGACTAGCAATAGACAGCAGTGTGTCAGTTAAGGCTGCGTCGTAAAGTCTTCTTTGAGTGAACATAATGAAGATTCTGCCGTCAGGTCAACAGTTTACATCAGGTTTCTGATTTCGAGCTTTGAGAACTGATGCCGTCATTGTCAGACAGTGATTTGCCAAGTGACTGTTCTATTTTATGTCTAATATCTAATGGAATTTTCACCTTTTTCATATCATATCTGGCCTAAAACCTGCAAAAAAGGTGAAAAACATTTGCCATAAAAAGCATCCACTGATCTCAGTGCACACCTTATAGAAACGACTAGTGTTGAACTACTGAAGACCGATCGAGAGATCACATTTTAATTAAAGATCTTGGTCTTGTCTCAAACTAAAAAAACGACTGCTCACACTCTGGATTTTCCATCAAAACCAGCTCTGATTTCTGCTATTCTTCAACTTTATTAATGTAATAATAAGGAGAAGAACTTGGTAAAACCATAACTATCTTCAATTAATGCGTTAATCCGCCTTGTGATGGCTGAAACCTTCCTGATGCTGCACACAAGCAGGAGTAAAAGATGGAGGCGTGGCCAAAGGTGGAGGCGTGACCATAGGTGGTGAGCTTTCATTTTTAGTTGTTTTTCTATTTTGTTACTGAACTCGTTCAGGCTGGGCCTGTGATATCACTTACAGTTGAACTGTTTCTGGTTCATGAATGTTGACATGTCAATGAAAACATTTCCCATTGGCTCACTGATTGATTTGTCTGTTGGGTTTCCTTACGTGTCAGACACCTGCAAAAACTAGGAGCATCATCTTATTTCTAGTCAGAAATTCCTCTAAACACTTACTGTACATTCAACTGACTGTCAAACATCTGGTTTTCAGATATTTAAAGTAATTCTGGAATTATCAGTGGCTTTTTAATACATACAAAAGTTATGTTTTCCAAGAATTTAGTGAAACCAATTTGTTAAGAGTTGAGATATTTACATGTTCTGCTTTTGTTTGTCAAATGTATTTAAAAGAAACTAAAACAAAAGAGACAATGTTCTTTAACTGTAAACCTTATGGTGGTTTTCTAAATAGATTTTTATTGCCTCCGTCTTGGTCTTGACTCCCAAAAGTCTTGGTCTCGGTGCGTTCGGCTCTCGAGTAAGTCTTGGGTTGTATCTCGACCCAAAATGTCTCCATGATCGAGAGCTGACTTCAGCTCTGCTGCAGTTTGTTCCACTTTTTTGTATTAAAATCCAAAAATAATATTGAAATAGTAACACTTAAAAACTGAGTTTGATTATTTTCATTTTTGAAATGCAACAAAAAAATTTTTTTGAAAATGCTAACACACCAAACACAGCTGCTCACTTAATCAAAGTTAATAAAAAGCACATTTAGTGGTGCTAGTCACTAGCACACAGAACGTTTCAGTATTTGAAGCTCACTTTGTTCTTTAGAACAGTGGTTCCCAATTCAGAGGTCCCGACCCCAGCGGGCGTCACAACATGACTTCAAGAATGCTCTTCAAGAGGCGATAACAACAGATTTGTGGCACTCACATTTACAAAGCACGTTATTGCAGCACAGACGGACTGGTGTGTGAGGCTGTGCTAGCTTACATGAACACAATACATTTAGCTTGGGACAAAATTTAAATATTAAATATTTAAACAGAAAGGCCAGTGGAGAGGGCAATACGGTGAAATACCGCTGCAAACACACACAACGCGGGTGGCACATCGGTCCCCCCTTCTAACCGACTGGACTTAGGGTTGACCCGCTTCCACCGGAGGGGTCCGGGTCCCACCCTCTCACCCCCTGCAGACGGCTTCGGCCTCTGCCACGGAACTGCTCGGTGCCTCTCAAGAACTCGCCCGGTTTGCCGTCCTTCGCACAAGTCCTTTGTGCACGTTTCTTTTCACGTCTTCAGTCACCACCTGGGATGGTGGGGGTCGCCAGTCTCTGTCACCATTATTTTGGGCATCGCGGGCTGAAACGTTTGGGAACCCCTGCTTTACAAGAACTTCAATGGTTTCCACACAAGTAAGATGTCTGAAGATGCTGCTGATAAATGTACCTGGTCAGGCTGGTGTGAACGGGTGTGGAGCAGCTTTGGGCTGGAGGAGGGTCTTCTACTGATTATTAGCGGTAGTAAATTAACAGATTGGTGCGGTAGCGCCCCCTCACACTCAGGTCAAAAGCTGAATTGTTAGGTTTCATTTTAAGTATACATGACTCAAAATGCTTCCGCGATTGACTGCTAGATCGCGATCAATGTATTGCACACCCCTGCCGTAGAGAGAGGAGGAGACCGGGACATTTCTTAGCATTAGGCTTAAAAATGATTAGTGCCACATTAGACGTGAAACAACAGAGTGTTCTAAAGAGGTTTTGAGCGTACGTCTTCCTGTAGTGAAGTCTTGCGGGATAAGATTTTGCGGGAATTACGAGGTTCCTGCTCAAAACAGCCTTCAATGGAAACATGTTCAAAGCGCAATTTTACTTTGTCGACATATATTGCTTTAATTTGGCAAAAATCTATAACCCAGCTCGACTTTTCATACTATCTGATGTGAACGTACTGCATACCCATTTTGACGTCAAACTTAGTATGAGTAGAAGGTTAATATGCCATTTCAAACATAGTCTTTGTCTCAGATACTGTGTTTCTTGAACACAACAGCAGAAATGACTAGAAATTGCTAAGTGACCAGAGGAACTCATGCACCCTCAGGATCTTAGAGACCCAGTGGATCATTTATCCTGATGACGGTTGTTGCTACAAAGCAAAAAACAAACTGATGACCAATTGTGTTGGGAGAGACTATTACGCTCCAAAGGATGACACCCATTATGTATGATGTCATAATGATTCACTGCTGCAGGGAGCAATATTTAGCATTTTCCATGATTGGCCGTTTGCTTTTATAAGCTGTAAATCAACTCCAACCAATAAGAAAAGTGTGTGGTATTGCGTATGGAGGTAAAACTCCAATAAAGGCCTGACATATAAAGCTCGGAGGTCTCTTTGCTGCTGTTTGTTCTTCACAAGCTGTTACTGTCAGTTTGATGTGCTGTCGCACCGCTGTGTTCAGAAATAAACAGTAAATGGACAACAGAGAAGCAAAGAGCAAAGTTCTTATTGGTGTTAACAAGACCAATAAATCTCTGCTGGAACACAACACTTTAATACTTACTCTGGGCTCCCAAAGTACTGACAAATACCCAAACAAATCATTAAAGCAAATGTAGCCTTTGTAAGGGTCACTGTTCCCAAAGAGCAGACAAACACGCTGCAGTATGGCAGCGATGGGCCACTTTTATCACAGCGGGGCCACAAAAATGGGATTCTCTGATCCTGAACATTAATACGTTTGTGTTGTCATTTTACTCATTTTGGTGTCATTTATTATTTTGTTTAAATTTTTTGGTCGTTTTGTGTAATTTTTTTGTTGTTTTATGTGTTTTTACTGTCATTTTATGTGTGTTTTATGTGTGTCATTCAGGGTATTTTCCTCTTATTTCATTGTGTTTTGTTGTTTTGTGGGTTTTGAGCTAATTTGTTATAATTTTGTGATTTTGGAAACATTTGTTGTATATCACATTTTTTTGTTTTTTGTTTTTTTGGGTTTTTGTTGTCGTTTTGTAACTTTTGAATTTTTCTCTCATTTGGTATTGCAGGTTTGGCCTTTTTTTTGTGTTTTTGCCGTTGTTTGTTTTTGGCGTCACTTTGTGTATTTATGTTGTCTATTTGTATTTCTGTAATTTTGTATGTGATTTTAACTCATTTTGTGCATTTACTTTAAGGACTGTGCAAAATTAGAGCGAGGGCCGCATGTGACCAGGGTTGGGAGTCAATTATTGTTGTGATCACGTAATTGATAATTAATCACAAACATGGCATAATTCAAATTGTAATTGTTACAGTTCTAGACATATGTAGTTGATTATTAAAATATGTTTTATATCCAGCTCAGACGCCCAAACCACAAATATTAAAAACCTAATTTTTCATTGATTTAGAAGCCTAATGAAGTAACAATATATATATATATATATATATATATATATATATATATATATATATATATATATAAATAAATTAGATGATTGATGTTTGTTTTTAGTGTATTTTAAAGCTGATTTAGGACCTGTTAGCATCAGAGATGCTAACAGAAAGCTAACACAAGAGGAAGGTTAACTTTTATTAGATTATTTATTTCAGGCTCGGTAATTGTGATAAATTGTAATTGAACTTTATTAATTAGGAACATAACTGTAATTGGCTTTCTGAGGATAAATAATAATTGTAATCTAATTGAAATTGGAAAAAAAAATGCTGGTCGCTGTAATCGTAATTGAATTGTAATTGAACATGGGTACAGTTATTGAATACGTAATTGTAATTGAAAAATGTAATTGACCCCAACCCTGCATGTGGTCCCCAGCTTCCTGACTTTTCTTCTGACACAGCGTTTCTTTCTAAACTCAGCGATTCTGTTAAAAACGGTTTTTGTGTGTAAATCATTGGAAAAGATAAAACTGTGTCCTCAATCAATCAATCTTTTATTTGTATAGCGCCAAATCATAACCAATGGTATCTCAAGACACTTTACAGTAGAGCAGTTTTAAGGACGGACTCTTCATTTTATGGATACATGTCCTGCACTGCAATCAAAGGTCAATACTTTGTTAATGTATTTAAGTAGTTTTTTTCTGGTATCTGTGCTTTACTTGAGTATTTATTTTTATGGCAACCTTGTGTTTTACTCCTTACTTTAAAAAATATCTACATATCTGTACTTTTGATTCCTTACATTTAAAAATGAGCTTGTTATTTTTAAGACCTTTGAAGAAAACATCACAATGTAAAACGATGAACATTTTTGGTAGTTTCAGCTTTTTTCTGTTAGGAAGGTCTTTTAGTTTTATGGTTAACATTTTCATGTTTTTAAAAATGTTATGGGTTTAATTGAGCATTTGCATTTTCTTTTTTTCTTGACACATTTTATCTACAAATTGTATTTATTATTGGTGCTAAATTCTCCAGGTGTTCAAAGGTAACACATTTTATTTACTGTATTTCCATGTACCAGTTTTTTTACAAAATCTTAATAAAAACAAAAGATATGGAATTTGATGTTTTTAAAACCCTGTCTTATAGTTGAAGTGACATTTGTTTTACTTTTTAATTTTTTACTTAAGTACATTTAGTCACATGCACTTATTTACTTTTACTAAAATAAAGGAGCAACTTCTATACTTTTACCTGTCATTTTAATTTATTTATCTATACTTTTACTTGAGTACTGGAGACTAGTACTTTTACCACCCCTGAGTACAAGTAAGTCATACATAAAATACTCAAGTTACTAGTGACTTTCACTCCCCACGTTTATTGTTGGTAATAAATCTTGGTACGGGTCCCTTACATACATTAAACATCTCATGTTAAACTTAAAAAGGAAGAGACACAATCTACCATAATTGGAACTTTATCCATTTTACACAAATGTATCTGTATAAAATAAAAGGTTTGTCAAAATTATTTTTTAAATAAAATAACATCAATGAATTCAATTCAGGATAAAACAATTTTCAGGCTCTAAGTAAAGATACATTTATGAAAACTGTGCCACGTTCTATGTGTTTAACAACATAATAAGGTAGAAACAACAATGAAACCATAGAAAGTGGTAAAATAACCTCCGTGGGTGTAGAAATGTAACTAATGACTTTACTTTTTTTAAAATGTACTTAAGCACAAATAAAATTATTAATTTCAAAATATACTCAAGAAAGTACAAGTACCCATAAAAGCAACGTAATTACAGTAACGTGAGTACTTCCATTACTTTCACCTGTGACAGTTTGGTTTCCTGACTTTTCTTCTGCTACAGCGTTTCTTTCTCAACTCAGCGATTCTGTTAAAAACGCTGGAGGCTTTTGTGTGTGAATCATTATAAAAGATAGAACTGTGTTCTGCACTGCAATCAAAGGGACACGGTGGGGCATTGGTGGGGTGTGTGTGTGGGGGGGGGGGACCACATAGAAGGATGGAGCTTGGCTGACGGAAGCTAAGCGAGCCGGGAAATTCTCAAGGAGTCCAAGTTAAGATAATGTACCTTTCCCTGTGTGGCTGAAACGCTTCATCCTAACTCTGACTCAAGGGCAAAGAAGGAAAAATACGGATATTTATTTGTGTACGGGCCAAGAGGAATGACTGAGAAAGGAAGAGGAGCAGATGCTTGAGGGATACAGGCAGTTAATGATCTGGGGCAAAGGGAAGGGGGTGAGCTAGGATTTAAACTGATGAATCCGAGAAGGGGAACGGAAAAGGCATAGAAGTGGAATGTCAGATATAGGAGCTGTTAACAGGCATAACCAAAGACGAAGTGGGAGTACAGAGGCTGTTACTAGTGCTGTCAGGCTGAGAGGAGGAGAAGAAGAAGTGACAAAGCTATTATTATACTAACAAACACAGAAAGACGGCGTATGTAAAAGACGTCTGAAAAGACTTCAACTCAACCTGTGCCTGTAGCAAACACAGAGGAAGAGTTTTTCAGGTTTTATTCTGTTGATTATCAGCCTTGGGCATATGGAATTACTTAATGTGCTACGGTTCCTTTGATGCATCATCCTCTTTGAAGGAGACAAACATAAAAAGGATGAGGAAGAAGGAGGAGAATCTTGGTTGGATGTATGTGTGCTACACAGCACAGCAGCTTTGCTTCTATACTGAGAGGCTGTGCCAGCAAAGACAATCTGTTGTGACAGTACGCTTTAGCTTTGACCCGCCACTGGCACACATTTTTTTAACTCACAATGAAAGAGTGAAACGGCGGCTGCTTCTAATCTCTCACTGCAATTAGCCTCTGTGTATCTGAGCCAGCATGTTGAATAAGAACCGCATCACAGCCGCAGGCTCTGCACAAGTTGGAATATATAGTTTGAGGTCAGATCACACAGTTTGTGCAGCTGGAAAAAAGGATGGAGTGATGGAGATATTTTATATCTTTTCATCTTTTGTTGACATTATCTGCTATTTTTTGGTACTTTCTCACACACAGCCTTTATCAGCAGGAGCAAGGGTGTTTACTCCATAGATCAGGGGTGATCAACAAGATGCCCACAGGCATCAGGTGGCCCACATGGACCATGTGAGGTGCTAGTTACCTCAGCTAAAATCTGATTTACCAGGTTTCAACCTCACAACAATAAATACAGATAATAAATGTAGTCAGAGCCTTAGTGGAGTTAAATACTTTTTAAAGGTGCAGTCTGCAACTCTTATAAAAGTGACTTTTTGTCATATTTTCTAAAGCTGTCACTATGTAAGGACAGCTTTACATCAAACTAGTAGTTTGTGTGAAAAAACAGACTCATTGAGCCCCGCCCCCTGCTGCTCACTGCGACTGAGCAAAAAGAACCAATCAGAGCCAGGATTGTGTTTGATGGACGGTCTGACAGCTGTTTCTCACAGAGCTAGAGCTCCGGGAAGGGGGCGGGGAACATGCTGCAGATTTGGTGTTTGGATTGTGTTCAGATAAAACAAAAAGCTAAAGTGGATTTTTTGTAAAACAATTGTTAAATTGTAATAAACATGTTACAATTTTACTTTCAGTTAAAAGTTGTTAGTGAATAGTGACATAAGAACGTGAAGATTTAATCAAAAATGTAAATGAAAGTCCATTGAGTTATACAGGAGGTGAAGCATTCAGCATCATTTAGAAGCTTTTTCAGCTAAAATAACAACTTGTGATGCTTTGTGTTGCTCTAAAAATCAGTAAAAGTAAAAAAAAAAATCGATGTAAACCTCTTTTGTTTACCAAATGATAAAGTAGTTCATTTTAAAAAAGTTCATAAAACAAATATGATGCAAAACAATGCGTTTTGTTAGGCATAAATCTTCTAATGAGGACATTTCAAATGTTTTAGGCACAGTTATAAAAACAGTGGAGGATCCCTTTACGAAGTGTGCATCACACTGGTAGCTCTTCAGATGATTCAGTACTTTTAAAGTAGCCCGTATGATGCTGCTGGTTGACAAACCCAAAGACAAATGAATAAAGTCAAACTTATCATCTAGGATTTACATACGGCTTGAAATATGTGCTCAGGGTTTATAATTTCAGCAGGAATTACAGCAAAATGTTTACACAAATAGATCAGATTGATGGTCGTGTCATGTGTTACTGTGCGTCTCTAGAGAAGATGGATAAATGCGTTTCTTTAAGTTACATTAGATCTGTTTCTATTCACTAAGTTCCTTCTCTTCAGAGATGGAGCTACTGAAAGCTACTGAGTCTTTAATCTTAAAATAAGTGCCCATAGTCCTAAATACAGGTGTACATGGCTGAGGAAAGTGAAACACCTCTCACCTGAAACTGTGCAGTGAAGTCACCTCAAGTTGGAAAAACGTGGTTGAAGATAAAAAGCCTGGAGCTAAATTCATTTCTTTTCCTGCTTTTTTTTTTTTTTTTTTTTTGTCAAAACGAAAACTAATTTTAGAAATTCCCAAAGTCATTAAATGCAATGAGGCTTGCAATGAGAGAAAAGGGTTTTTGTTAGGAAGGCGTGTTCTCTTCCATAAACAACAAAAACCACATGCAATGATTAATACGTTAATGTGAAAACATATAATCCTAAAATCACACTAAACTATAAAACATAGCTTCTCCTTACACATCAGCACTGAATAGATCTGCTACACACACTAGCACAGAGGTTTTCAACCACTGTGCTGTGGCACGCTGAGAGATCGTCAGGTGTGCCGTGGGAAAATATTCAATTTCACCAAATTGTTCTAAAAAACCTTTTTATTCAATTATTGTCTGCAAATATGCCATTGCAATCAAAACTATAACAAATAAAAATAAATGCCCACTCAGTTCTCAGTGTTCATGTTCATAAACTAGATTTGTTTCATTCTTGAACATCAAATACTTTCATAACAGCCTAACAATATAGAACAAAATTTAATGATAAATGTTTTATATTTATATGTATTTATGATGAACTAATTATTATTATTAATAATAATACATAATATAAGACAAATATTTAACAGAATAAAGTTAAATTGTACTTCTAATCATATTTAGTGATTCGTTTTTCAAAACATACTTTTATCACTCCCACGCCGTGTATTTTTTTTTGTTTGATTTGTATTCTGATAAGAATTACTGCATATTGTTAATTCCACTTTTTATTAGAAAGAAGAAATATGAAAGCTCATAAAAAACTTTTTGTTGTGTGTTTAGTTTATTCCTATTCAAGGCACTTTGATAAAAAAGGACTGTATATTGTTAATATTGGCTACAAAGTTTCATTTTTTAACATTTTCGGTTGGTGGTGTGCACTGGGATTTTTTTTTTTTAAATGAAGTGATGTACCTTGACTAAAAAAGGTTGAAAAGCACTGCACTAGCACACACTAGCACACACACACTAGCACACACACACTAGCACACACACACTAGCACACACTAGCACACACACACTAGCACACACACACACTAGCACACACACACTAGCACACACACACTAGCACACACACACTAGCACACACACACTAGCACACACACACTAGCACACAGTGAAAACAAACAGTCCCAGAGTACAGACACAGACACAGACACAGAAACAAAACCAAATCTTTTATCATCCATCTTCCCCTGAGCTGGTACAACGTGGTAAAAAAACAGCAGTGGGTGGGTTGGGTTCTAATGGAGCAAACACTGTTTGTTTTTGTCCAGGACACTTTTTTAAAACACAATGTATCATTTTCACTTTGGAGATTTCCCACAGAGAAGAAATATAACAATAATATCTATGTATGCCATGTGTATGTAATATGTATAATTAAACAAGCCAAAAACATACTTTACAAACACCAATATGGCTTTCGCACAAAAAATATTCCACCGAGCTAAACCTTATACAACTTATAAATGATGTTTTTTCAACCAGTGATTAAAGGAAATTTGCTTTGGGAGTTTTCTTTGATTTAACCTCTTAAGCCACAGCCTCTATTCTCTGAAAATCACAAACCCATAACAAATAATGTTTTTCTAAGCTTATACATGGCCTACATGGCTAATGTTTGGTTCAGATTGAAGTAGGACCTTTAGTGGTTACAGATGATGTGAGATTTAGGAAATATATGATACTGAGTGAAAATAAATCATGTTTTAAATACAGAAATCTGTAGTCATGTCTGCGATGCCATGTATAATGTTATTTTAGGTTCCACTCTTTGGTGGATGACTGTTATTCAGCAATACTTTCACCAATCCAAATGATTGACACAGCATTACAAAGCTCACAGCCTGTAGAAGTTGGTGATAAACACTATGGGGGTGGGCTTTAGCCCTGGCCAATCAGAGCTGGGTAAAGGAGGGACCAGCCATTTTATGCACGAGCGCTATGCGCCTCATTGGATGGATTGCTCAGATGTGTGTAATGGTGGAATCCTTGTACCCTTCTTTGGTTATTCTGTTTTAAAACCAAATCAAAACAACAAATAAACAGTGTGGTTATTTTGTTTTACTGATTTAAAACCAAAACAAAAATACAGAAAAAACAAAAATTATCTCAGAAAAGCAGCGTTTTTCTGTTTTTTTTTTAAAAAATTGTTCTGTTTGTGTGATGTTTTGATATTTACAGAGAAAGTAGAGCGAGAACTAAAGTCTGCTGCACCTGCTGCACACACGGAAGTTGATCACAAGAAACAAGGAGCACCAGTAGATTCATTACACCACCTCTGGTTCCACATATGTGCATGTTTTACATAACATCCATTTTTTGGTTTTGATTTATTTATGTATTAACGTTTCAATTCACCAGTAATGTGACTTATGCGTTGTTCTTTTTTTTATCCGGGAGCAAAACTCCGCCCAGTCACCAGTTTATCATGGTACTATTTGGACCGTAACACTGTAAAGATGACAGATATTCACAGATTCAGACTTCCAGCATCAATAACTCTTTAACGAAATGTTATCGACACACAAATGACACCTCTACCATCAGTGTGAGGTGATGGTACATGAACATGATACAAGATCATTTTTTTTCCGTTTTCCTGTTTCTGGTTTTGAATTAATAATAATAATAATAATAAAAAAAAAAAATCTATTTTTTATTTAGTTTTGAAAAACGGAATAACCAAAGAACCAAGGGTACACAGATTTGTCGGTATCAGTCTGACGACAAGATTTGGATTCATCAAAACTAGTACAGTGCCCGTTGGAAGTATGTATTCATATAGTGGGAGGAGCTTTAGTAGAGTTGTCAATTATGGCCAGATGAGTATGTGTTTGAAGGTTGGATGTACAAAGAGGTGTACATACTCTGTGGTGTTATAAAGGGGTTTATTTACGGGTGCAAAGTAAAATAGTGTGTGTGATTTAATACTATGGGACATGTACATGATAAATGTGTTTGATGTTTTTTTTTTTTTACGAATTTTTATATTTTTTTTTGTTTGGTGTATTTTTCTGTAATGTATGTTTTTTGGAGTCATTATGTGTATTTTTGTATCTTTTGTGATTTTGTGCATTATTTGTATATGTATTGTTTTTTGTTGACATTGTAGTGTGATTCTAGAGTCAGGATTAAAGAAAGGTATATAACGTGTGAGTTCATTGATTCTTTACAACATTTAGACCCGTGAGAGTCATGGAGGATGGAGCACGGGCAGAATATTTACAGGATTGTGGCCTCGTAGAATCTAAACATCCCTTTCCCAGTTCTGTTTTCTGTTTCTCCTTCTCTTTCCCTGCAGGAGTCTGGGCTTTGAAGCTGATGCTGATTGGTTTTTTCCTGGTCAAACCAACTTGGCATATCTGGGCTGATGTTATCGCTCTACCCAGTGCCGTTTCCTCCTCACTTTTCCATTAACCCAGAATATGTTCATTCAGATAATCCAAGACATTTTAGGAATGTGCTGTGCACTGTGAGAAAAATCATTTCGATTTACACAAATGTTGTGCTTGTGCTTCACATTAAAAAACGAGCGACTGGATTAGCGGCAGCTTCAAATGAATATCTGTGAGCAACATGTGCCGTGCATGTCCAGTTATTGCTCCCTGGCAAAGTTCAATCATGTGCATGTTCATCGGGCCCCGCCCTAATGCACAGGCTGCTGAGTGTGTGTGAGCCGACAAACTCTGCAGTCAGACTGTGTGCTCTGTCCAAGATACAGAGGATCTCTTCTGATCCAGCACAAGCCCCTAAAGCCATCTATCTATCAAAGGTGAGGGGCTGCTGGGTCATTGCAACAGCCCCAGCCTCGGTCTCAAATAATCAATCTCTATGCAGACAAACACACACACACACACACACAGAATTATTTATTTAATTCACTCTTTATAACAGCCTGAAGTGCTTGCAAAAGCTGGGGCCACTTTCAAAGGCCCTGGGCCGAGGTAGAGCTGCACTGCACCTCAGAGATACTGGAGAAAAAAGTTTGGCTTTCAGCAGTCGGGAATTGCAACTGAAATTCTCACTATTACAGCCCAGAAAAAGCACAACTTAACACTGTCAGAACCTGTTGTGGTGCGTGAGACTTTAGGTGTTAGAACAAGGTCAACCACTTTAAAGTTTGGCAATCATCGTGTTCGCATTTTATTTATAGAGACACAAAAGTACAAGTTCTGCTGCTATTGGTTGAACAGATTGAATTGCCATAAAAAACACATTTCATTAAGTGGGGAGTTAAATTAGCTTTAAGCTAATGACTGGAAAAATGATTTTTGAAGAAAAACAGATGTGAGCTATACTGGAATGAGGCTTCTTTGTGAGCATGAGGCCAAATAAAGCACGAGCAACATCAGAATAATGCAACGGGGAATTATTCTAAATAAGACTACGATTGAAATAAAGTAAAAGAACAAATTAAAAACACTATATAGGTGAAATTTCATTGGGGTAATTTAAAGGTTGCAGTTATAGGCGGAGTTTTAGATTCTTGCAAGAAAAGGGCAAAAAATTAAAATTAAAAAAAAATAATAATATATAAAGCAGGAGTGCCCAATCCTGGTCCTCAAGAGCCACTATCCAGCATGTTTTAGATGTTTCCCTCTTCCAACACACCTGATTAAAATGATGAACTCATCATCAAGCTCTGCAGAAGCCTGATAACAATCCTGCTCATTTCAATCAGGTGTGTTGGAAGAGGGAACCATCTAAAACATGCTGGATAGTGGGTCTTGAGGACCAGGATTGACCTCCTCTGATATAGACCATGACCAGATTCACGCCAACCACAATGTGCGTGCACTAAGTGCAGGGTTTATTTGTTCAGTTGTTTACTCAGTGCATCATTACAAACGGTAGTCTACAGAGCACCCGCGGTGTCCGCCATCTTATAAACAAAGCACTGAGCTGCTACGGAAAGCAGGAAGGTCAAATGTCATCAGCTGCTGGTCCTTTAAAACTTTTTTACTTGATTTTATTTCGTTACAGTTTTATGGCTCACACATATGTAGTTAACAATTAAAATATATTTTATATAAAGTTTTCCCGCTGACCGTCAGTTCTCTTGAGGATCAATTTACTATTTAAAAAAATAAATGAATGTAGGGCTATCATCTTCATCATATGCAGTCCGTTGAAAACAACTATGACTGTTTCATGTTTGACTTCAGTTGCCTATCGTACATCTCCAACCTTGTTAGTCCAGGCGAAGTTTGAGCCGGTATGATGATTCAGCGTTAAACCATTTCATGCTTGCAAAAAAGGTTTTAAAGTACTGCTGACTTTTACATTACCAGCAGCACTATCTTGGCAGAGCATCAAAGTTCTCCAGTGGCGAGGACAGGCCAAGACGACTGGTAATAATGCCTGTTGCAGCAGCTGGTTGAGTGTTGGTACGCAACCTGGTGATATCGCAGCACTCAACTCGGATTGGTCACATTGGACATTAAACAGATCTTGTTTTTTGTTCTGTAGGATGTCCAGTCTCTCACTCGCCTCAGTGGGGTTGACAGTTTAGTTGCCGACATTTTGACCTGCAGCAGGTAGTACAGGGTTCCATGGTACCGGTAACAGACTCGTAGGGCTATACTGCCAGAAGAAAGGCTCAAACGCCCATACCAAAAATATGAATACCAATATTTTGATTGATGAGGAAGCCAAACAAGGTAACCAAGAGATGAGAAACTAATTAGTTGATAGATAATATTTATTAGTGTATTTTACAGCTGATTTAGGACATGGGTCAAAACTGAGTCGTTATCATTAGAGATGCTAACAGCAAGCTAACACAAGAGGAAGGTTGGGTTTATTTATTAATGGCTCAGTAATTGTGATTAATTGTAATTAAACTTTAGTAATTGAGAATGTTATTGTATTTGACATTCAGGAGGAAAATAATAGTTGTACCAATAATTTTCTTTTTTTTTTTTTTGCGTAAACATAATTGAGTTGTAATCAAACATAGAGAATTGCAGACGTCATTTGAATTGAAGCGTAATTGACCCCAACCCTGCCTAATGTCCTTCATTGCCTTTAAAAAAATAAAAATAAATTAAAAAAAACCCATAAAAAACTTGTTCTGTGGTTTCCATGGATACGGTTGATGGTAACGGAGTGGAAAGGAAAAGGAAAAGTGCTGAGAATTGTCAATTGAATTTGCATTACAAAAAAACATAAAAATATTTTTTTTTAAAAATAGCTTCATTACACAATACACACTTGATATTTCAGTGGGTAACATTTTTCTGAAAACAATATGTTAAAAAGTATCAGGCCCAGACAAATTCTTTCCTAATGAAAATTTCACCAATATATCGTCACAGGACTTTTCTGCAATAGTCAACATTAATGACTTCTTCTTTTGTTGTAATTTAAGTCACATGTGCTGTTTTTAAAGTAATTTCAACAAGATTTTAACAAACCCTCAGCAAAGCTAGAGATATGATTTTAGAATGTGTTCTGCTGATGACTCAGTTACCATAATGTCCTTTATTAGTAGGAGCTGTTTTAGAGTCAACACAACAGATGGTGCCTTTAGGAAGCCTGAAGTTGTGTTAATGAATTTTTACTGTAATAATTTACAGGCATAAGTAACACATTCAATACGTCTGCCAAGAGTACGATACAATAACTAAGTGATTTTGCAAAGGCAAAAACAAGTTGAACAAGGTCCAATCTTTCCTTAAACAAGTTTTTCTAATCATTCTACAATAAAATCATTCTTTGCTGAGCCTGTCTTTCAGTCATTGATTTGATGGTTGTGGTAATAGTTTGTATAAATATTGGTAGTTATGGTGTTGCCTTTGTGTGAAGACAAGAGAAGGGAAATGAAACGTCTAAAGTACAATGGCTCTAGCTTTCATCATCGTTTACACAGACATGCTAACTTTAATAGTTTCCAAGAGAAGAATAGAGCGTTTGACAATCATTGTGTTATTCAGACAGATCAACGCAGCCCATTAAGAGCAAAACTTCTCCCGAGCATTATTTATACAGCCAAAAAAATACAATATTGCAATGTTTGTGGCGTCTTTCTGCCATTAAAGAAACATAATAATACCTATAATTAGGAGAGCATAGAAACCAAGCAATGCAACCCCATTACACTGAGTTTTGTGTTAAAAAGACACATTATCACAAAAAGATGTGAATAATTCTCTGCTTATTATTGACGTCTGAAAAAATGAGTGAGAGAGAGTAAACAGTAGTGGAATATCACTCTTTTGTTTTGGACAGTCCTTACAGCAGTGACAGGGCTCAGAGCGTAGAGTAAAAACTATTTTATACTCATGTCAACATTCTGTTCTGACCAATCACAACTATATGATCGTTGATAGATGTGGTAAAAATCAATGCAGCCCAAACAGAACACACAGGCTGCTCATACTCATACATGCAGCAACCATTACATTACAAATCTCCTGATTTCTATGCACACATTCTATACCTCTCCGTCATCCTCAGAAACTACTCAGCTAAAACTGTAGCCAACCCACGTACAGAACCAAAGACCACAGCACACACACCAGCACATTATGTTCAAAGAGAGAAAAGTCAACAACTCGGCAGACTTGGACTTTCTCAGTGCTGTGAGTCACAAAATAAACACAGATCTCTAAAACAAGAGTCTACGTGAAACTATAGGCTGAGCTGAATCCACTGATATACAGGTCGGATTATGTTACGTACCAAAACAACGCCACATAATCAGAAAATACACAACAGAAAAAGTCAGGAGTGATGACAAATTGTTTCTTATCAAAAGTTATTCTAATGTGCATAAAACTCCATATTTTGATAAATACAAATCGTGCAGTCAGATAGATTCCGCCATTACAGATATCCAGCCATTCCTCAGTCGAGAAATCCGTCCAATGAGTGCTTAGCGCTCGTGCGTCCCTCCTTTATGTAGCTCTGATTGGCCAAGGCTAAACCTCTGAGCTTTACAAGGCTGTTTCAAGCATTCTGATTGGTCAAAGCATTGCTGAATAACACACGTGCGTAACGACATCAAAGTGTGGAACGGAAAATATCATTACGCATGGCACAGCAGAAACCTGAATAAATTGGATATGTGTTTATTTCAAGCCAAATTGCAACATCTCGTGGTCAAACCTAAAACTAACAATGATTGGAATCAATTTGACTGACATATTACAGTTACAAACTTGTTCCCAAACTTGTAAAAAACTTTGGCGCAGTTGTGGCAAAGTGAGCTTCTGCTTGAAGTTTTTTGTACAAAAACATTATGTATCTTTGTTACGGCCCTCGCCGTTACTTAGTGTTTAGTTTGTGTTCTTGTTGTTTGTTTGCTGCCTGGGGTGTGTTTCTGTAACAGAGTGGGATGTCCTTTCAATGGAACAGCTTTGATGATGCTCTCCAGGATTGGCTGCCAGCAGGAGGAGTGGTGGGCAACCCTGATTGGCTGAGGAGGATTACACCACTTTTGAAAAGACCAGCGCAACTGTCAGTCGAGGTTCACCAACCTTGGTAGCAGCAGCAGCATCTTTGTTCGTCTGGAAACTCTGTCTCCGAATTCGTTTGTTAAGCTAAGCTTTTTATCTTTATTATATAGTGCACTTTACTTTCCCTTCTCTGATATTCTGAGTTCCTGCGTTTTGTGCAGTTTTTCGTTGTTTGCCATATTCTTGTTTATTGTATGTTTTACCTGCTGGGCAGGACTCTTTTTGTTAAAGAATAAATTTGTGTTAATTGTGGAACCCGTTGTCGGTGGTTTTTGGAGACCGAGTTTTATTTTTCGATTACGTTTTTATGTTGCGTCCTGGAGCTCCTAGACTGGGGCGTAACAATCTTTGACCTAATGTTTATTATTATCACCAAACTTGCTGCAGTTGATGTCCATACATTAGTTCAATTACTTTTATAGCCTTCCCTACTGAAAATTGGCTGTAATGATCGAGGTTTTTCTGGGCAGACTACATATTTCTGTATTTAAAAAAATATTTATTGTCACTCAGTATCATATATTTCCAAAATTTCACATCATCTGTAACCACTAAGGGTCCTACTTCAATCTGAACAAAAAAAAAATAGCCATGTAGGTCATGTAGAAGCTTAGAAAAATGTTATTTGTTATGGGTATGTGATTTTTGGAGAAAAGAGGTAAAGATTGAAGAGCTTAATATATTAATGTTAATGTTAATATATACTTAACGACTGTAGATAATACTGAATAATGATTTTTCAGTGTAATGCACGCAGTCTGTGTACGTGAGACCATGACTGTGATGAATTACATTTACAAGGTAAAGTATGACTGCATTAGCTGACAAATGAAGGTCAGTCCATCAGATGAAAATCTATATCTTTCCCAGTAGATGCAGTAGTTCAAGGCCAATGTCAGAGCTGGGTATGTAAACAACATATTATTAATTTGGTCAAATATTTCTTCCTTAACGTGAACACACCAGTAAACTACTGAGTGAGAAACCAGGGTCAAATCTTGTGGAACCATTGCTAGTCACGCAGGATTCTTAACAAACATAAACAGAAGATGGTTTTTTGAGTGTAGAGCGTCTTACAGTCCAGTCATACAGTCTGTTAAACACCTGCTAAGTGTTAGCATTACAACATGCATAAACTGTTGCTTTCTTTGACATCAACATTCTGTAGAGATCCTCCCCCCAGTAAACATTCAATCACCAATCTTTACCAAAAGAGCTTAGTTTAGCCCGTCTTATTGAGATAGGATGAGATGAAGCAGTAAAACTTGGCTGAAGGAGTTGAAGCTGAAGCTCTGTGGAATGTGTCGAGGAATTCATGCCGTGAGATATTGAATAAATAATTAACAAAAGAAAAACAAACATAAATAAGTCATCTATTCGTCCTGTCAACAGGGATATTCTATGCTGCTGTTTTCCAAGTGTGAGTCTGTCAGTGGGAACGTTTCTCAATCAAAGAAGAACAGAGAGATGCCAACGCCTCATGAATAACACAGGCTGAAGACAAATGGGACAAATTCTGTGTTTGTTCATTCTTTTTTTTGAGAAACTGTTTTGTGATCTTGATGTTTCTTATTTTAGAAAGTTTAGAATATTTATTTTTTGGAGGTTAATGTTATTAACTATTATTTTTTAGATGTAATAAGATACATGTCATGTTACTGGTTATCAAAACTTCAATAAATTAGAATTTTTATTGTTTATATTTATTTAACATAGTGGTAGTGGTAGTAACAGTAGTAGTAGTAATAGTAGCAGTAGTAGTAGTAGTAGTAGTAGTAGTAGTAATAGTATATAGGAGTAGTAGTAGTAGTAGTAGTAATAGTGATAGTAATAGTAATAGTAGTAGTAGTAGTAGTAGTAGTAGTAATAGTAATAGTAGTAGTAGTAGTAGTAGTAGTAATGGTAGTAGTAGTAGTAATAGTAATAGTAGTAGTAGTAGTAGTAATAGTAATAGTAGTAGTAGTAGTAGTAGTAATGGTAGTAGTAGTAGTAGTAGTAATAGTAATAGTAGTAGTAGTAGTAGTAGTAGTCATGGTAGTAGCAGTAGTAGTAGTAGGTATGGTAGTAGAAGTAGTAGTAGTAGTCATGATAGTAGCAGTAGTAATAGTAATAGGAGTAGTAGTAGTAGTAGTAGTAGTAATAGTAATAGTAGTAGTAGTAGTAGTAGTAATGGTAGTAGTAGTAGTAATAGTAATAGTAGTAGTAGTAGTAGTAGTCATGGTAGTAGCAGTAGTAGTAGTAGTCATGGTAGTAGAAGTAGTAGTAGTAGTCATGATAGTAGCAGTAGTAATAGTAATAGGAGTAGTAGTAGTAGTATCAATCAATCAATCAATCAATCAATCAATCAATCTTTTATTTGTATAGCGCCAAATCATAACCAATGGTATGGTAGTAGTAGTAGTAGTAGTAGTAGTAGTAGTAGTAGTAGTAGTAGTAATGGTAGTAGCAGTAATAGTAGTAGTAGTAGTAGTAGTAGTAGTCATGGTAGTAGCAGTAGTAGTATCAATCAATCAATCAATCAATCAATCAATCAATCTTTTATTTGTCCAGAATACATTAGTGAGATGTTAGTCAGGTATGAACCCAGCAGGTCTCTCAGATCTATAGACAAAGGTCAGATAGTAGAGACCAGAGCTCACAGTAACCATGGTGATGCTGTGTTTAGTTGTTATGCTGCAAATAAGTGGAACAAACTGCAGCAGAGCTGAAGTCAGCATCACATGTGAACATTTTTAAATCAAAGTTAAAGGAACTTTTTTCTCTACTGCATATGATTGAGAGAGAGATTTATGATCATGTTGTTGATGTAATGTGTTTGTTGATGATTTTAATTAGTTTTACTGATGCTTTTAATTGATTTTACTGATGATTTTAAATGTTATTATTGATTTTAAACAATTGAATGTTTTATCATATAAAGCACATTGAGTTGCCTTGTGTATGAAATGTGCTATACAAATAAATTTGCCTTGCTTTGCCTTGCCTAGTAGTAGTCATGGTAGTAGTAGTAGTAATAGTAGTAGTAGTATTAGTAAAAGTAGTAATAGTAATAGTAACAGTAATAGTAATAGTAGTAGTAGTAATAGTAGAAGTAATAGTAGTAATAGTAGTAGTAATAGTAGTAATAGTAGCAGTAATAGTAATAGTAGTAGTAGTAATATTAGTAATAGTAGTAGTAATAGTAGGAGTAGTAGTAGTAATAGTAATAGTAGTAATAAGGTGCTCTTCATACCTCAGACCTATTGATTAATTAATTGACTAATAATTACTTATATGCGAGCTGGAAGGGCCCTGTAAGATAATACAGACCAGTGTTTCTCAAATGGGGGTACGTGTACAGCTAAATCGGACACAATGGGGTAAATGGATTCAAAAGTTAGAGAAAGTGGTACTCGAGCCAAAAAAGTTTGAGAACCACTGATGTCGACTAAATAAAGTATAAATAATGTCCACCTTATGATGTAGACGTACTGAGGATGAATGCAGAACATTCACTAGTCATCAGAAACACAGACTGCACCCGACATGAGGCAGAAACACCTTTGTGCTGTAATAAAGTCAAACGTATTAATCAGAGTATTATCTATTTTTAGGAATAATTGTCTGTTCCTCTAAAGTAACGTAGGCTGCTCTACACGGTTTCTCTGTGTTTGCGATCGGTTGCAAACTCCTCCCCTTTGGTGTGTGCGCGCACCGATCCATGTTGGAAACCTCAAGTTTATTAAATTAACTTGTTAATAACCAGATTTGTAGTACAGCTGTTCTGGGATTGGGATGTCAGGTTAGATTAAACCAGCTAACAGAAAGTCATCCTGGATATGTTTATCCAGCTTCGTAGTACAGGACAAGGTGTTTTGGTCTGTTTATTTTTCTCCTAATTTGTACTTTGTTGGATTGTTTTTGGATTCAGTTTTTTCTCCATTTGGTTTCTTAATTAAAATAAATTAGAACTATTATTTAATTTATCCTCTGGATCTTTTGTTTGTCCCCTTAATCACTGAATCTGAGTCCTCCAAAACCTTACGTCTCTGACTGTATTTCACATTGTACTAGACAAATTACCACTTTATTGTTTTTTTTTTTACGTTATAATATTTTTTTTGGTGCAAAACTGGCAGTTGAATACTATGTTTATTACTTTGAACAATTAATTAACCATCCTTCTAAATATTTCTCATTTTCAGTATTATTAATATTTTTTATTATTGCAGCAGTTATATGGCCATATCTGGCTTTATTTTTTATGTACAACTTTCTATGTTGAAATTCATGAATAATGGTTTTACTGCCTTTGTTTGAAAGAATGGAAGAAAAAGTGATTTATTTAGACTGATTTCTTGGACTGAGCTGTATTACTGTAACATATTTCATTTTCCTATGTGATGTAGTTACTGAGATATTAGAAGCTGAAAATGAAAGAAAAAGGACACATGAAAATTGACACATATCAAAAAGTATTCATACGATCAAACTAGACTTTTACAGAGTGTGGGAAGTCCAATTATTTCCTGAAATGACATGGAATGACTCTAAATGCTATATTAATATATGATTGTTACAACAGGCATTTAATAAGTGGAACTAAAACAGACTTTTTATTATCCCTATCCATGTAAAAGTACTAAACAACATTAACTTTTCTCTCTTTACTCCTCATCCAGCCTTTTATTTTAATTTTTTTTACAGCTGCCGTGGATGTGCAGAAAAAAAAGACAACTTAATCACACAGAAAAGAGTGGATATCTTTACACCTGACTGGATCAGCAGCTGGTGGAGGTGTTACAGTCAAACAAACAGATTTTAACTTCTCTTCTCCACAGTATGTTGTCAGGAGAGGAAAATGTGAACGCAGCAGAGCGTAGCATTAGCAAAATAAAAGAACAAAACTGACTAAAATGTCACTTTAAACCTTTAAAACACTGTGTAATCACATGTAATCACCAATATGTCATCACATCAATGTCTGTTAAAGTCTCCATACATCAGACTATGCACGAGCTGCTCAATCTGGTCTTTTTTCACTCATTTGACCAATCACAAAATGCTGACTCAGGAATAATTCATCCGTGAGCAGAAAAAAAAACAGAAACATCTGCAGCCAATGAAGTGCTGAGTCGGTTCTATTAGTGCGTGATGACTCGCACAGACTGGATTTGTGTCAACGTTAGGCACAAAACAAGTTTTAAAACGCGGAAAAGTTGGGATCTCTTTACAAACCAATAGCAATAAGACACGGGAAAATAAATCTGTGATACAATCTAATCTTTTTCTAATCTAAAGTTTGTTCATATTTATTTTGCACATAATTTGTCATAAGACATTTTCATTTTGATACGGGTGAAGTTTGTTCTAAACATTTTGAGACACGCTGTAGAATTTCATCCACATTCATAGACGTCAGTTGTTTTTTTTTTTTTTTTTTTGGGGGGGGGGGGGGGGGGGGCACTTTTGGTCAAGGGTCATTTTCTCCCCACCACACACAAAGCTTTCAACTATATAACCCCATTTATTTTAGTAGAATAGAAAGTTCTGACGCAATTGAAGGCACAACCCAGATTTTCAGACCTCTGCAATGTTTATTTCCCAAAAAAAAATTCCATAAAATTTAACACGCACACACGCACACACACACACACGCACACACGCACACACACACACACACACACACGCACACACACACACACACGCACATATATGATTTTTTTAAAAATAGATTGGTTTTGGAAAATATAATATCGGTCTTGCAGCAAATAATTTCATAGAAAATACATTTCATTGTATTTTTTGTGCTTCCCCTACCAATTAATGACAAATTAAAATATCATAAAAATACATCGTTTTGAGCAAAAAAGTATGTAAATTGTGGAATTGCGGTGGAATTCAAATAAAAGCTTTGGCCCAGCTCTCTAGATGTTTTTATTTAATACATGACAATCACTTAAAACTTGGGCTGGGACTTTATTAGTTAATTATGATTAATTAGGAATAATTATTTACAGAAAAATAATGCAGTTAGTCACGTTGTTTTTTTTTCCACTACAAATGTAAGTTAGTGCTTTGTGAACAATGCAATCATAATATTCTTTATTCATATTATACATTATGTCAGCACTCAGTGATGGAAATAATAAACAATGTTGTTATTTAAGCTGATTTATTGTTTTCATTGATTCAGTCATAAAACATTCATGATCGGAAAAACATAGCTTCTTGTGTCAAATATTGTCAGGCCAATAATTTAGATTAATTAAGAACAAATTGTCTTTAATTTTAGAGAATCTTTTTTTTTAATCGAGTCCCACCACTAGTAAATAAACAATGGCTGACATTTCCATAAAAAGAGAAGCTTACTGTAAAAATGCTTGGGTAGGTTAAAGGTGTCGAACTAACATCTACATAGAAGGTTTAAACGTTCTCAGAGCAGACTACATACATACAGTATATATTCCTTAAATGCTCTGAGGTGATGCCGGTGTTCACTTTGGTGTTTGTGGATATCGTCACCATGGTTACCCTGTCTGATCTACACGACTCATATCAGATGTCTTTCTATCAGTAGCTGCATTACATCCTTCAGTAATTTGAGCAGAAAATCATTCTGATGTAAGATCTATTATCTAAAGTACCTAGTGTCCATTTACTATTACAGTTTGAAGTTTTTATGCCAAAGACCTGTTTGACTTTACTTTATTAATGTTGGTTTGTATCTCCAGTGACATATGGGACACCAGACATCTTGGGAATAAATACATTACAATGTGACTGACAATACCAACACAATCTCACACCAATCTATGGCGTGAAATGTCCACAGATTTGCTTTCCTGAGCGTCAGTCACGGTTCTCAATCGGACGGAACGTTTGATGGAGTTTGGAGGAATAGATGTGTGATTGTTTTAAGACCTGGTGGATTGGATTCGTCCTTTTACAGCCAGACACACAATTGGTGTGTCCGTGGTAACGCCATGAACTGTCTATCAAAAAGTCTGCTGAAAATAAACAGAAATAGTTTAGATTGTTTTAATTTCAGGTCCTTGTTTGGGTTCCGTCATCAGTTTTCAAATACATATAGAGAAATATACAGTATGTAGCCCTAGATCTGGTCCTCCATGAAGCTCAATATAATACATTTTGTTATTACTTTTATTTATTCAGTTTATTTCCGACATGGTTACATTCACTTGTTTTTTTTTTTTTGTACATGCGGAAAAAGGAGACAGAGAAGCAGTTTGCTTATCTAAGTCCCGTCCCCTATAACTAGAATGTCATCAGTGGTGTCACTTGGCTGTTTTATTCGAGCTAAATGAAATAATAAAGCGCGCCCGCTCTACTTATTTCACTAACCTTGTTCTACAAAATAAGAGAAACCCCAGAGTCTTGTTCAACACTATTGAACATCTTGTTACACCCCCACCGTCCCATGTCCCTGTACACACAAGGGATGATTGTAACATGTTTTTAAACTTCTTTGTAAATAAAGTAGAAGATATTAGGGCCAGTATCACGACTCCTTTGGTCAGCTCGTGCACTTCTGTAGCTCCCGTCAGCACATGGTCCTCCTTCTCTCCTGTCAGCCTACAGGATATTCAGGATCTAGTGAGAAAAATGAAACCCACATCGAGCCCTGTGAATATTATTCCAACCTCACTGCTTTTAAATGTTTTTGATGAAGTCGGTCCATGGTTGGTGAAACTGATCAACCTTTCACTTAAATCCGGCACAGTCCCCAGCTACTTTAAACACGCCCTAGTAAATCCCATTCTCAAAAAGCCTAATCTTGATCCAGGTCAGCCTATAAACTACCGGCCCATATCTAAGCTTCCCTTCATGTCAAAAATGATGGAAAAAGTGGTAGCCAAGCAGCTAACATCAATCATGGAAGATAATGATCTTTATGATAAATATCAATCTGGTTTTAGGTCGATCCACTCCACTGAAACTGCCCTTGTGAAGGTTTCCAGTGACGTGATGATGGCTGCTGATTCTGGTCGCTATACAGTTTTAACTTTATTGGATTTAACATCTGCTTTCGACACCGTAGATCACAACACACTGATCCATCGTCTCAAATCAGAAATGGGGTTTTCCGGTGCTGTACTACAGTGGTTTGCCTCGTATATAAATGGTAGAACTTTTAATGTGGCTTTTAATGATGTAATGTCCAATGTGTCCACCCTGTCATGTGGAGTACCCCAGGGCTCTGTTCTGGGGCCTGTTTTGTTTTTATTGTACCTGATGCCTCTTGGTCGGTTGATCCGTGGTTTTAAAAATGTTTCTTATCATTTTTATGCTGATGATATCCAGTTATACTGCTCTTTTAATGACTCAGAGTTTCACTTTTTACCTGAGTTCTTGGACTGTATCTCATGCATCAAAAACTGGTTTTCATCAAACTACCTCCAGATAAACCCCAACAAAACAGAAACTCTGATCATCGCCCCTGATAAAAAGATCCCACTTATTAAGAACTCTCTCGGTGATATGGGTTCATCAGTGAAATCCAGCATCAGAAATCTTGGGGTTGTGTTTAACCAATCGATGTCTTTGGAGGGCCACTGTCGTCAACTGACTAAAAACTGTTTTTACCATCTGAGAAATATCTCAAAAGTGAGGCATCTACTGTCCAAACCTGATCTGGAACTGGTCATCCATGCTTTTATTTCGTCCCGCATTGACTACTGTAACTCAGTTTTTACCTGTTTTAATAAGTCGACCCTGTGTAAACTCCAAATGGTTCAAAATGCTGCTGCCAGACTTTTGACCGGTACGTCCAGAACATCACACATTACCCCGATACTTTCCTCCCTGCACTGGCTCCCTGTCAATTTCCGGATTGAATATAAAATACTGGTTCTAACATTCCGGGCTTTGCATGGCCAGGCTCCTCTATACATTTCAGACATGTTGTGTCCCTACACTTCAGGACGCAGCCTTCGATCCTCAGGTCAGGGTCTACTAAGGTTCCCAAAAACCAAATTTAAAACCAGAGGAGACCTGGCGTTCCAGGCTGCAGCCCCCAGACTCTGGAATGGTCTGCCCCAGTCTCTCCGGGAGATGAACTGCGTGGACACTTTTAACAAACATTTGAAGACTTCGCTTTTCAAAAAAGCTTTTAGTTAACAAGATTTTATTTTTAATTTTCACTGCCCTTTTATGATGCTACACATGTGATGTAAATGTATGTTTATTGTTTCTGTGTACAGCACTTTGTGATTTTATCTGCGAAAAGCGCTTTATAAATAAATACTTACTTACTTACTTACTTACTAAAGCCCCGTATAATACTTAATTAGCCTCGAATGTAATATTATTTTGAAAAAAAAATGTAACTTTTCCAACGGTCCTTGAACACCCCTCGTTTGCAGCACAATAACAGAGCTAATTTCTAGCTCCTCTGCAACTAGTGACACATGTATCATCTTTATCTTGTGTTATTGGAGAGTTTCCAGGTGTTTTTAAGCGACTCTGACTTTAAATTACGTATCACTGTAGTTACTGACCTCAACGTGTAATGAGTGCTGACCTATCACGTGACCACGTGCTAGCCACTGACTTTTATTATTGTCATTTCTGTAACATAAGTTTCTAAAGCTGTATTATGGACCTGCCAAAATAAATCCAAAACGCAGCTTGAAATGTTCAGCTCTCACTTCAAGAATGAGAGAATAAAGTTGCTCAAATTAAGCAGTGTTATTATTTATGATGTTCTACATGATATATCATACAACACTGGGGGGGGATGGGGCTATGCCCCCCGCAAACTTTGCATATGGTCACAACCCTCTATAACAGTCTTTGAATCTAAACACAAAGTTGTTTCAACTGTTAAACCTTTATTTATGGACATGATATGAGTTTACACATTTAACAAAAACAGCCTAGCTGGGACTATTTTATCAGCTAATGGTACAGAGACATGTTTTACAAGATAAAGGAACAAAGAAAAACATGTATTTGTCACACTTGTATTCATTTTATGATGAAATAACTGGAATGGAACTTTTTCGTAATCTGGTGATAAGTAGTACAGCAGTCAAGTCCTGATTTAAAGCTATAAAAAACTGCGTATTTTGTTTATTTAAGTAAAGCATTATGCCGCACGTGCATTTGTCATTTTCCTGTGGGCTAAGCACTGGATGTTTCAGAAACCTGGACACGCCCCTGACTGTCACCTATTAGTTACATTGGAGATATTGATCCAAATCTAATCACTTCTTCTTTGTCCCATTGCCAATAATTCCTGAATATTTCATCAAAATCAAGTCATTAGTTTGTTCATAGACAAATAAACAAATGTCAGGAAAAACACAATATCCTAGCGTTGGTAACTACCACCGTTTGTGGGTGTGGCCTTTTTGGTGTGAAACGTGTGTATGACGTGAATTCAGAGATAATAATAGACAGTCAGGTTAAAAACTTGGTTAAAAGACTTTTGTTATTCTCTCATTTTGAACAAAAGCTCCGTTTATGACGGTTGTTAATATCCCGTGTCAGCATTATGACATCAATGAACTTCTTTTTCTTGTTTAACTTTGTCTCTGTTGGTGATGCTTTTATTTTCTTCTCTGTATTTTGTTCAATCTTAGTTTTGTCTCCGTCATAAGAATCCCAATTTTCTTCTACATTTATAACTTTGTATGTTGAGTAAGTCTCCACCCAGGTGTCCCCAACTTCCTGATTGCCTAACCTGCACTTTTTAGTGAGTACTTAGACCCAGAATAACAACAAGTCATTTTTTGTGTACAGTAAAATGTTTTATTCCACTGTTAATACTCATTCTACCAGCTTCATTTGTCCCTGTGTCAGGGCCCAATCCTCAAAGGCCCCCCACTCTGTGATAATATCCTCTTAAAGACCTGCTGTGCATCTTTGAAACATTGACTTGACTAACATTATGTATTGTGTTTGAAATTGGTAGACACCAAATTGCAGACGCCTGATGTTTAACCCTATGCCATTGCCTTTATGTAGTCGCATTTTCAGACAGCAAATGCCAAGCTGTGTTCGTCTAGAACATTTCTCCCCAGATAATTTCAACACAATTGCCATTTATCCAACAACCAATAAGGGCTTTTAATATGTTGGTTTGCCACCTTTTGAAAATGAAAAGAAGGAAACTTTTTTGAAACTTTAACGTTTTATCCCATTATTCAACCTATTTAATACCATTTCATCCTTTCAGCCTTTTGCTGAACATTTAACCCTTCAGTCCATAATTTAACCAGTTTTTTTTAACGTTTTAACATTATTTCTAGTTAGCAGCATCTGCATCCTCACTTTTTTATGCAAGAAATGCAATTAATCTAGATAATTAATTTTAATGTAATGACCTAAACATAAATATCTAGAGACATTTTATTCAACAGAATGTATATATATTTGAGATATTTGCTGGCATCGAATATGTTGATTTTCTCCAATACTAAATTTCACAGCTGTTTGATGTCTGTTGCAGTTATATTAAAGCTGCAGTTTGTAGAATCTCCGCTTCGTTTTGAAACTGAAACAAAAACTCAACATCCCTTAGTGTTGGCCTAGTGCTTAAGGATGCTCGGCTTGTAATCAGAGAGTTGCCAGTTCAAATCTCAACCAGGTCATCGCTTTGAGCAAGTCCCCTAATCCCTAACTTCTACTCAGGGATGGGTTAAATGCAGAGGACAATTTTCATATATGTAATAACATACATGACCAATAAAGGTGAAAGCCCCAATTTAATCTTACCGGTATTTTTTGTGAAGGCTCTTAACGACTTTTTTCTCAGTAGAGACATAGTGACAAATGTAGGGACTTTATCTTGTGTTATTGGAGATTTATCTGGTGTTTTATAGACTCTGACATGAATGCACGTATAACTGTAGTTACTGTCCTGAACAGTGGCTGCTGCCGTCGACTCGTTCCCGCCACAAGCACACGCAGTCGGCTACACTGATCCCAGCTGACTGCCGCTCTGAGCGGACTGATATCCATCGCTCCACATCCAGACGATAAAATGAATTCACCTTGAATAAGCTTCTCGTGGTTTACACGCAATTTATCCCATCTGTTCTCTCTCTGACACCAGTGTGTGTGTGTGTGTGGAGCGGACCCTCCACAGTCATGGGGATCCGCGAGGACACAAAGTGGGCCGTTCCTCCTCAGTGTTTGTGACTTTATCACGTTGATTCTCCACCTCGGTCCGTCTTTTTCTGCTTGATTTACCGTGTAACTGTTGTGTCTAATGCTGCGATGGAGACTTCTACTGGAACTTACACCATTGCACGTTTACTACCAGTGTACCTGAACACGCTTGACTGCAGTCGAGCAGCCAATAGTAACGCCCAAAACAGCTCATTGAGCACACGTCTGATTGGCTGGTATCCAGCGTCACGCTCCTGGATTTATAATAGTCATTTTATAGGACTAGGAGAAGGAAAATAGATTCACTGTCCACTCAGAACACATTGGATCACAATATGCTCAAAGATCATTATGGATTTTTGACTAAATGAGGCCAAAAAAAATTACAAACTGCAGCTTTAAGCATATAATTGATTTATATAGTCTTTAATTACCACTATACTAGTATAAAAAGCTCTTTACAATATTGGGACTGAAAACTTGCGTGTGTGTGTGGATTTAGAACCCAACCTGGTCAGCAGAGCTGTTACAACCAATGACTCACAATATGGTAAATATTTATCAATATTGGCCCGACACAGACTTGGATCAGACACCGAATACCAAAATTACCCACACAAAAAATAGGCAGGTATAAAAGATGGAAATAAATAAAGTCACAGTGGTATTCCTGTAGCTTCTGATGATATTTAGATAGAGGCAATGCAAAGCCATAAATATCTACTGTACTATCCAACGATGAACATCTTATCGTTAAACAAATAGTGAGTTCTGTTGAAAGCATATTTATTTTTGTACAGTGCATTGCAATGAATGATATTAAAACAATGAATCAACTAAGCTGTATTTGCAACCCAAATAATAAAGTATAGTTGCTGTTAAATGTTAAACATTTGGAAACACTTTTAGTTTGCAATGGATAACAACATATTAGCTAATGAATTCAGCTTATGAACTCTAAATCCTTTAGGGAAGAGTTGATTCCTGATGTTCAAACATCATAGTAAGAATGTGCGATATATTGTTGTTCACGATATATCGTTAAAAACATTCTCACGGGTAAAAATATGTAATCCCATGATAGAAACGATAAATGTCCATGTCGGAAAATTAGCGAGGGCCACGGGCCATTTGTCCCTCAATTTAGCCAAGAATGCCCCAAAAAAACCTTGTTCCAGGGGCCAAAATTTTGTCAACAACTTATTATTCTCTGGAGCAGAACGCTGTACACGGGAGCTCTGCATCGAAGCCTGCACGGTGTGCACCACCGCCGCTCCCGCCCCAGCCCTCACACCACACACACGGCGGTGTTCGTCTCAGCTACCTGAAGCTACCGTGCTGCGATACATCATGAACCACTACTTGGTTAAAACCAGAAAACCATCCAACAAAGGGAACCAATCCTAGTTCCTCCATCAGATCCACCCAAAGTTCCACAAACACGGGGACAGAGATGAACCTGTAGCAACGATTATGAACTGGGAACTCAATCGAAGCTAACTATGCTAAGCTAACACACTGACACACAAACTGGGCTAAGAGCTAATGCTAACCACTCCATATTAAGAATAGACCAAATAAAAAGAACACGTCTTACTGTCATAAAACCACAGAGAACCATCGATTTGTTTATGGTCAGATTTAACACTTTACTATGAAAGAATAAAAGCTAAACATGTCACGTTGTGTGAAATAAATGTTAGCATAAATGCTAATGTCACTATTCACTATTTTTTTTTATTATATTTCATGTGTTCACAGACAAAGCTGGTCCCATTAGACTAATGTAACTATTGAGATTATTACACATAAATATACTGAATGATTAAATCATCAGATTGATCTGGTTTAATTTTAGGAAATCAGTTATTTATCAACAATAACTATATGTAACTCATTATCAGATAAATGAAACAAGATTCATCAGCAGTAAAAACTAATGGAATTATTTGTGCTTTTCATTTGCTTTTTTTTTTAGATAATAATTTCATTTTAAGTGAGGAAATAAATGAATTACATGCAATAACACTAATAGAGTTACCCACATGCACTAAAATATGGTAAATGGTAAATGGACTTGATTTATATAGCGCTTTATCACCACTGAAACAGTCTCAAAGCACTTTACATATCAGCTCATTCACCCAATCACCCTCACATTCACACACCAGTGGGACAGGACTGCCATGCAAGGCGCTAGTCGACCACTGGGAGCAACTTAGGGTTCAGTGTCTTGCCCAAGGACACTTCGACACAGTCAGGTACTGGGATCGAACCCCCAACCTCTCGATCAGAAGACGACCCACTACCACCTGAGCCACGGTCGCCCAATATCAGCTCATGAACCCTTTGAGTCAACAGTTATTGTAGCCTTTTTAAATGTGTCTAATGTTGAAGTTATTAAATGTATTTGTGTTTGTAAGGAACCTGTTTACACTTAAAGTTAGGAATTGTTTTATTTATTTAGTTTTTTTATTTATCGTGATGTTTATCGTTATCGTGATAAATACCAGAAATTATCGGGATCATTTTTTAAGTCCATATCGCTCATCCCTACATCACAGACTCATAAATAAGAATATAGACCAACAGCAGCAGTCCTTGCTATTGAGATTCTTTGACCCGTGAAGTGTGACGACTGTTTAATGTTTTTCACAAAGAAGAAACACAGATAAAACATCCTGTTTTCAGTGACTGCACAGTCAAGCTGGTCTCTTTCATTGTCTCTTTCATTGTCTCAACGACCAAAAGTCCTGTACTTGTCTTGGTTTCAGTGCATTCTGGTCTCGAGCAAGTCTTGGTTTCTGATACTGTGGTGTTGAGTACAACATTAATGTCAACCACTGCATTCATCTGGTTATTCCTTCTGCCTCCACAACATTAGCATCAATACAATTATCCAAATTAATGAGTGCAATTACAACAGGGTCAGTTTAAAGAGAGGCTTGATGACAGGTGTAGGAAAGATGAAGAGGGGAGTAATGGTAGGTGTGGTGAAAATGAAGAGGGGATTGATGATTGGTGTGGTAAAGAATGAGAGGATTGATGGTAGGTGTGGTAAAGAATGAGAGGATTGATGGTAGGTGTGGTAAAGAATGAGAGGATTGTTGGTAGGTGTGGTAAAGAATGAGAGGGTTGATGATAGGTGTGGTAAAGAATGAGAGGATTGATGGTAGGTGTGGTAAAGAATGAGAGGATTGATGATAGGTGTGGTAAAAAATGAGAAAATTGATGATGGGTGTGGTAAAGAATGAGAGGATTGATGATAGGTGTGGTAAAGAATGAGAGGATGGATGATAGGTGTGGTAAAGAATGAGAGGGTTGATGATAGGTGTGGTAAAGAATGAGAGGATTGATGATAGGTGTGGTAAAGAATGAGAGGATTGATGGTAGGTGTGGTAAAGAATGAGAGGATTGATGGTAGGTGTGGTAAAGAATGAGAGGATTGTTGGTAGGTGTGGTAAAGAATGAGAGGGTTGATGATAGGTGTGGTAAAGAATGAGAGGATGGATGGTAGGTGTGGTAAAGAATGAGAGGATTGATGATAGGTGTGGTAAAAAATGAGAAAATTGATGATAGGTGTGGTAAAGAATGAGAGGATTGATGATAGGTGTGGTAAAGAATGAGAGGATGGATGATAGGTGTGGTAAAGAATGAGAGGGTTGATGATAGGTGTGGTAAAGAATGAGAGGATTGATGATAGGTGTGGTAAAGAATGAGAGGATTGATGGTAGGTGTGGTAAAGAATGAGAGGATTGATGGTAGGTGTGGTAAAGAATGAGAGGATGGATGGTAGGTGTGGTAAAGAATGAGAGGGTTGATGATAGGTGTGGTAAAGAATGAGAGGATTGATGATAGGTGTGGTAAAGAATGAGAGGATGGATGGTAGGTGTGGTAAAGAATGAGAGGGTTGATGATAGGTGTGGTAAAGAATGAGAGGATTGATGATAGGTGTGGTAAAGAATGAGAGAATTGATGATAGGTGTGGTAAAGAATGAGAGGATGGATGATAGGTGTGGTAAAGAATGAGAGAATTGATGATAGGTGTGGTAATGACCACATCACTTACCTGCAGATGAGATGAGCCTCCAGCTGATGGAAGGATCTGGTTTTCCACTGGCTTGGCACAGCAGGGTCACGTTAGAGCCTTCGTTCACCACAACGTCTGTTGACAGGTTGATGATTTTTGGTGGTACTGTGGGACAGAAATAAAACTAATTCAGACATTTTAGGGGTTTTAAAGAGCACACCTCCATCAAAATTGTGTATTATACTCATACAAAGCCTACAAAGCTACATAAACATGTCTAAAAAGGCAGCTAATCTTTTTTTTTTCCAATGAAAAGAGCAGAGTCTTATTTTTCTTCTAAATCATTGGTTCCCATACTTTTTCTGCTGTGCCCCCCTATGAAGAATGAAAAATTCTCAGGGCTCCACCATCGCAACAACAAAAAAAAAGGGGTAAAAAAAGTGTGACCTTTTTTGAAAAAAAATAATATTAATTGGACTATTACTTTTCAAATCTCATAAAATTGGCAATTCTATATTTCGGAAAAGTGACAAAGCTCTTTATTAATAAAGTGCAAAGAGAAAAAAAAAAAACATTTCATTTTTTTTATGCTGAAGGTTCAGCAACATTCATCCTTGTCGTGAGGTCACGCCCCCACATAAGTATAAAGGTTGCTCTTTTTTTTTATATAAAAAACTGTGGGTTATTTCACCACTCGTGAATACTGAAAATCCTTTAAATGAAGCCATTGTAGCTTGGCTCTGTTTTTATAATAATTTATTGATTATTCGTTATTCACTAGTAACATAAACTCATGATTATGAACACATTTCTCATTCTCTGGATGTCCATTACTCAAAAAGCATTCATCCGATCAAATTAAAGGTGCAGTCTGCAACTTTTATAGAAGTGACTTTTTTGTCATATTTGCTGAAGCTATCACTATGTAAAGGCAGCTTTACATCAAACTAGTAGTTTGTGTGAAAAAAAACAGGCTCATTAAGTCCCGCCCCCCGCTGCTCCTGCAGCCTTTAGCAGATTGCCAGAATGCACCGCGACCGAGCAAAAGAACCAATCAGAGCTAGGATTGTGTTTGATGGACTGTCTGACAGCTGTTGCTCACTGGCCCCACCCCTTTCCCGGACCTGGAGCTCCGTCTGTTTTGACAGTGTATGGTCTGGAGGAGTAGAAGATGGAATTGGTGACTTTTCTGCTTGAAAGATAATTACTGCTGCTTGATTTACGATTTGATTTATGTTTGATTTGTAATTGTTACACTAGAACTCTGCGGTGCATGTGTTCTTACTTCTGTTAGAGCCTAAACCTAACTTGTATTTTCAGGTGTGATTAAACCACCAGATTGCTGCTGGAGAAGCTTTTCAAAGGCCTTCGGGCCAGTTGTGGAACGTCACAGCTCATATCTAGACCTTTCCAGAGCTACAAAACATAATCCCAGTTACTCACAGAGTGAACATCAACAGAGAGGACAGTCCTTTGGGAGGCACTCCTATTTCTCCCCACTGACAAAACACAAACCATTTTGTGTGGAATAATGCAAGTATTTCAAAGTAGAAATGGTGTCTCAACATATAAACATAAATATCAGCACAGAAGCAGAAAAACAGCCACGAATGATTCTTCCTCCTCTGCAGAACTCACATCAATTGAGAGTTTATTCCGTTACTAAAACGGAATCGCTGTCATTGTCTGAGTCACTTGGTTTTTCAGGGAGAATTTCTTGATTCTCTGAGGACGCGTAAATGTAGTTTGAATCCAAAAGGCATCGAGTGAGATACGTTCGTTCTCACCAACAGACATTTGTCATTTTTCACTTCCTCTTGAAAAGTTCAGGAACTCAGAGACATGTTGTAAAGCTGTGGGGAGCAAAGGTGTTGGAGACCAAAGTCACTTTAACACACACACACACACACACAGACGAGAGCAATTACTTCCAGTCTGTCTGCTCAGCTGCTCTAATGACGCCACATTCATCAGCAGCGCTGAGTTCCTGCTGCTCAAACTGAGAATGGAAAACGTGGAGGGGAAGTGTGTTAGAAAACACTGGCAGATAAATGACATTTCTCTGTTTAGTTGTGATGTTGTGTGTTGTGGGACGGCTGGGACCTCATTTATAAACGCTGAAAGTAAAAAAGGAAGCGTATACGCCACTTATAAGCAACATTTGGGACCTGGTGAGATAATGTGCACACCTCCACGGCAACTCTGACCCTGCCGTACACACAAAATCATGAGAAATGGGAGACTCCGCCCCCAACAGGAGAAGGATGAAAATAAAGACAGCTCTGTGAAATTGCTACATATGTGTGAAATAATTGTACATTGCACATTTCACAACACAAATCATATATTAATTATACATTTACAAAAACGAAAGAGGAAAAAGTGATGTGTGTGCGACTACAAATAAAGTTTTATATTAATATTAATATTAATTGTAATCAAAATCACATGATCATAGCTATAAAACAGAATGTACACAATGTGTAAAGTCGCACAGGGGCTTATCAGGCACTGCTGGAGGACGAGGTGCACGGGAGACTCTGAAGGGAGCGAATCTACAGAAACCAGTGAGATTTATAGAACCCCCGTAAGAACAAGGCGCTGCAGAAGGGAGGACGAGGCACCGCGGAGCCCCTGGCCTCCAGTTTTAAAGTCTTTACACTGGCTCCCAGTCAGCCTCAGAGGAGACTGTAAAGTTCTGCTGCTGGTTATAAATGTGTGAATGGGTTTTTAAATCAAAGTTAAAGGCACTTTTATTCTCTACTGCGTATGATTGAGAGAGAGATTTTGTTTGTTGATGATTTTAATTGATTTTACTGATGATTTTAAATGTTCTTATTGATTTTAAGCTGTTGAATGTTTGATCATGTAAAGCACATTGAGATGCCTTGTGTATGAAATGCGTTATACAAATAAATTTGCCTTGCCTTAGGAATGAAGCGATTTCTTTATTTAGTTTTTTTTATTATTATTTATTGCATATAGAACCAACTCTGCCACAATTAAAAATAAATAAATGAATAAATCACTTAATGACTAAATGTATATGCCATGAAATATTAACTATGTAAATAAATAAATATGTAAGTAAACAAATAAATACATGTAGAATGATCTGAGGGGAGTTTCTTTAATAAGTCACTCGTTCCACATCCAACTATAAACATGGCAAAGAGCTTCAGGTGACGCTACGTAGAGGTTTACTGCTTCTGTTAGCATGTGCTAACACTGCTGTTAGCATGTGCTAACACGGCTGTAACACAAGCAGCTCAGCAACCTGCTCTCTATGTGACGCGCAGTGTCCTGACGTGTCCTGAGCCTGTGGTGTAACGATCGAAATTAACTAGAATGCCAAACGTATCATATTTGATACATGAGTTTTGGAACTCTATCTACATTAGTGATTATATACATGTAATACAAGGATAATCCACCATGGGGCAGTAACTAGTTCAGCAGAGGCCTTTCCAACAACTCTACAACATTGTAATTTATGAGAAAATATTCAAATAAAAATCATCAACGTGTTTTTTCTCATTTTGTAAATGTATTTTTGAAAAAGTTATTGAAAATTAAAAAAACATTTAAAAAAAATAAAATAAATAATAATCAATATAATATACATATAATCAAAAGGGTTATATGTATACAGAAGGGTATTTTAGCTAAATAAGAGTTGTAGTATGACCAAATAAAGACCATCAATGTCCACAGTAAATTTGGTCACGTTGCTATGCATGATCACAGACTCATTGAATATTCAATATTTATTGTGTCGTTGGTTGCACTTTGTTGACGTCTCAGCGTCAGCTGCTCATAGGAAACAATTTGATATTTTCTACTGAAATGATCAATAATTGTATTGAAGATCAGCTCGTCGTAGCTTGTAGCTCATTGGCTATCTCATAACGGTAAGAATGAGACGTTATTTGTAACTTTACTGACCTCTGACATTGTTACACTGAATGATTTATTGTTTCGTTATCTTGAGATCTGGAGATAATTAAGTCGTGATCACAAGAAAAAGGAGGAAAAAAAATGTGTGAAAGCATGGCCCTTTAGGGCTTCCGTACATGTGGTTTTAGAGGAAGAACTTTTCCAATTTTGAAAAGATTGAGGGAAGAAAAACGCTGTCATTTTTGCTGAAACATCAAAAGGAAGAGTTAGTGGGTTGATGCAGTGTGATATTAGTTTATATTCCATAATCTCTGTTCTAGTAAAACCGTGTTGAAAATGGTGTCAGATTTGATTCAGCAGGTCATGTGACTCTAAATCTATCACTTGTTATTTTATTGCATTTCATGCATTTTACATATCATCAAAAAACAAAGTCTTTTTTTTTTTTTTAATCTTTCATGTAAACAAAACAAATGTTGCATAATTTGATAACCAACATGGGAAACAGACAGAGATGTAAGCGCTGTGTAGGCCACTTTTCCCACGTGGAATGTGAGAAATGCTGAGTCATCTCTAACTGATCAAGGACAGGAACTATTTTCACAACCATGCAAAATAAAAAGTTTGTGATCCACAAAATGAGGACAAATAAGTGAAATGTTATTTGTTATAGACTTCACCGTGCCACTGGATATCTCACTGTTGTATAAAAATAGTACAAAAAAATGTTCTTATGTCTGTATGGAATTACATGTTTTATTTATTATGTTTTTGTTGGTAAAAAAATTTGATTCTATTGTAAATAAACTTCCCAATGAAACACTGACTATTAGGAGTGTAAAAAAAAAATCAATTAGGCAATATATCACAATATTTCACTGCGCAATTATTGTATTGTCCAAAAAAATGTCAAAATTGATTTTTCTAATCATGTTCTTTATGGAAAGAAACGTTTAATTGCACAATATGCATAGCACGTAAACTCCCAGTCACTAGATGTCAGTGAACGCACCATCAGACCTTGTTAAACTACCTCACTCCTCAATGACTTTAAGCTAGAAGTTTAAAAATTTAAGAACTTAAAAGAATCAGAACTTAAACTATTTAGAAATTATTTTTTTTTCACAGTTTGATAAACAAATCACTCGTTTTTGATATTTGTACTTGATTTACAAGTAGCATACTGATCATACTGCTCACACCAGTCACACTGATGTCCACCCCATAGATCATTACATGTGACCAGTACAAGATGAAACCTTGTCTGTAGTGGAAACATTTCACAGCATGGATGATGTTTAATATTAATATTAACATAACCTCTAGGAACGAGTGTATCATAGTGTATCATGTTTTTCTGCAGTCTGTGTCTTCTCCTCGCCCTCTGATGGTTCTTTTTTTCTGTTTCAGGTGTTGTGATGCTGGAGCTGGTGGTTCCTGATCAATGGTTCATGATTCAACTAGTCTAGAACACTCTGATGGTCTATCCTTCTATCCTATTCTGATGGTCCTTCTGTCCACTAACCCCAACCAATGGACGCAGATGTTCTCCACCTCTGAACCTGGTTCTAATGGAGATTTATTCCTGTTATAAAAACAGGGAGTTGTTTCTTCCCACTGTCGCTAAATGCTTGTTCATGTGGATCTTGTTGGGTTCTTTCTTTCTTACTATGGACTTTATATTTTGTTCAGCGCTCTGAGATGACTTTATTATAATGTGCACTATATAAATAATGTTGAATTGAATTGAACAAGTTTAATTTTTTTTTTTTTTTTTATTAAATTGCATTTCATACCATTTACTTGTAAAGGTGAAATTTGTGATTTTTGAAATGGCCATATATCACAATGTGTATTTTCTTGTTTGGTATTGGGATATATCGTATCGTGACATGCAAATTGTGAGTCGTCGATATCTCCACAGTGAAAAAACAAAGAAGCACATGGAAGTTTTTCTTCTCAGATTTCCAGTCAAACTAAAACCAAAAATGGTGAAAGACACAGTTTCCCAGCCTTTAAAAAAACAAGGCATGAAAATTAAAGGAAACCTTGGTGGCACTTGTTAAATTGGAGTTCTTGATTAAATGTGACTGTATGTAAAACAAGTCTCGTCTGATTGGAGAGATGTTATCAACCATTTGAACTAATGTCTTTCTGTTGCAGAAAAAAGAAAACATGGAAAAAACTAAAGCTTCTTTACAGTAGATTATTGTACATTGGCTGCTGCTGCAAAACAAAAGAAAAAATGTTGAAAACTATTGATTTGTGAGCAGGAATGTTACAGGTACATCTGTTATGTTATATACGTTATACGTTACGTTAGTATTATAATCAATATGTTTGCATTTAAATGGAATAAAGAGCAAAGGCAGGAGCTGCCTCAACTGTAAACATGTGACAAGGTCGTCAGTTTGTCTACTTTAAAGGAGCCGTCGCTCACAAACCAAGGACTCACACAAGACAGGAATTATGTGTTGTTCATAATATAACCATGAAGCACACACTCAGTGAAAAGCATCTTTCAGAAACCATCTTTGCCGTCAGGGTTATTGTAGGTATTGAACAGAAAATGACTTCAAACAAGCTACTTTTAAAAGCCATCTTTTTTCTCTCCAGAGCTTAATGCTAAACTTTATACAAACCATTGCAAAGTCGCACTCAGCCAATTGCTTCTGAACAAGCTGATCTTGTAAATTTGTTGAGAAAAGATAAGAGAGAGTGCTGCTGTTCAAAGGTGAAGACGACGGTAACAATGGGGAGGATTAGCCCGTGGGAGTGGATTGGAGCCTTCGTCATGGCCTTTCCATCTCTACACATCACCCAGGGAAAGCCTTTGAAATGCTGAAATAACACCATCAAAGAGATGGTTTTGATAAAGAAATGAGGAAAGGAGAAGAAAAAAAAACACCTACATGGCAGAGAACAAGCACCATAAACGTCAAAAGGTGCTCAGAGCATTCTAGACCTCTATAAGCAGCTCATTCCTAGAAGAAGAAAACAACAACCAACCAGAAAAAAGCTGTTTGATGTTCTACATTCTAGACTGGAGGACATTATACATCCCAGTCATTACATTTCATAAAATGCATCTGCAAATTGTTAAATAAATTAGTTGATGAGTAACTTGTACTTGTCCTGACACCAAATCTAAATAAACTTGGAGAAAACATTGATTGAAAATATTGAATAAATACCAAATGTGGAATACGCCCTAAAATTGCATTTTGATCGTGCCACACCCCCTTGATGACCAAATTGAACCATTACTAAAACATTTAAAGACCAAGTAAAGCAAATTCTGACATTTTCTTCTAAACACATTAAATAGGTCATAAATGTATTCCTGAACACATGTACAAAGACACTCAACCATTTAGAATGTAACTGTGGAGCGAGGCTTTACAAACTCCAATTTCTGTGTTCCGGATTTAATGGGCGGGTCAGAGATCAGGGACACGTTACGTAACGCGACCCTAATTAGCATAAACCCGACCCTGCTGCTGAAGCACACCAAACTTCTGCGGCCTCCTGCGGGCGCAATTCAGCCTCTAGCCAAAAACAAATCACATATTCGAACTGAGTGGAATAAAATGCGTCTGCTGGTGCCACATTTTCCTTGAAAATAGCACGTCTATACACTGCAATTTTGTTTTTCGCCTCTAGCGGGCGACTCTACCCGGGAGGAATGCAGATATTCAGACCTTTGCGCTGATGTCTCGTTTGGCCTGATCCAAGCACTTTTGGAAGCACTATTGGTGCTGGAGCCGCTTTCACATTGCTCTTTCCCATAGACACTGTAAGGAGGCGGTGCCCTTCCTACATGTGGGCGTGGTTCCAGCGCCTCTAACTGACACGCTCCCAGCATCTCAGAGCAGAGAGAAGTGCTGGTTTTTCCATGATTTTGAGACTCATTTTATATACTTATCGATTTTTTTCATCTTTCAAATTTGGCTCAGTGGTCAATGACACATGTTTCTGTGATGTGATAAACTCATAACATAATTATTATATCCTTTATTTAACCAGATAAAAGCTTCACTGAGAGGGACCTGGCTAATGTATTTCTGCTTTACACGGACTTACAAGACAATTTAAGTTCCCTTTCTTTTGTTTTATTTTGTTGAAAAGTGTCTCTTGTAATTGTGGAAACGTTTGTTATAATAAATATACTATTTTAATTATAAATAATTACGCATGGAATCTGTGTTCTACAAAAATGTTGCAATCCTGTTACCCTAAAAATTTCAACATGGTAGAAGAAAACAGTGAGTCACATGACACAATGGAAATGACATCATCAAACAGTTTCCCAACAACATGGGGAGAGAAAAGATCCTATTTTCTACTTTGATTTTTTTACAACACTGTCAGCTTTATTTGAATGTTTCAATCTACCTCACGCAACACTGTTAGACAACTTATCAGGATAAAACAAACTTTTTCTTTACGTTTGTCCACTCGGTCAACAGTAAAAGTTATCTAAGAAGCTTGTTTCTATTCCTGAGAAATAGCTAACATTACTATGTTTAGAGTAACAGGGCTACACTACATTAACAGGGTTGCATTTCCTTCAGTATTTTCTTAATAACAATAACAACTATATATTTATAGTTCCATCAATTACTTTACATAATCTAAACCATTTCTGAGTTTTACAGATTGAACTATAATCATAAAAGGGGAAATAAATGAAGTTATGTTATGTTTTTCTTTCTTTTTTATAACATGGAGTACCAATGAGCACAAATAAAAAGCAGCGACGCTACCATACCAGGGGTGACGTTGACCTACAGAGGAGACACAATGTGAAAGAGGACCACATTTCCAGCAAAAAAAGTGGAGAAAGACACATGAGAAGTAAACCAGAATGAACTTATTTAAAGGGTTAAACACCCCTACAATCAGCCCCGTTAACAGCAACATACATTTGGAAGAAGAAAAAGATAGGCTATCAAAAAGAAAAGTTGAGAAGAACAGAAAAATACAGGAAGCATCAGAAGAACTACATTTTTTCATTAAGCAAATGCTGAGAACAGCAGAAAACTCATTGCAGGAGAAATCACTGCTGAAAGTGGGATTTTTCAAGACAAAAGTAAAATAAACGGTACTACAGTGGTTTATGGGTTTGCACATCTGGCTCAGATCAAGTATGTCCTAGGCTCAAGCCTTGGGTTCTTTGTGCCAGAAAAGCCCTACAACCCAGAACAGCAGCAAGTGGGTCAGACGATGAATACATGAATGAAGCCTGAGAAATGAACATTTCTGCTGTTATGAGAGGAAGGAAAACAATAGAAATGGTGCCAAACTAAGAAAAATGGTCTGTGACGATGTGAACAGGATCACAACTGGAATAAAGGCAAACAGTGAAACATGGAAAAAAATGTTTTTTGGATTCATTGAAGAACTTCCAATTGAAGTTTGTGGCTGAGCAGACCAACATCCACCTCTACTGAGATGTGCAGCCAACGTTGGTGGACGGTAAAATGTTGGTGAAAACTGCTGACAGTAAAGGTTGATGCTACTCAAAAGTCAAATGACATTTATGTGGTTTTGAGCTTTTATTTGACATTTTTATGTACGTATATAATGATCAAATGCAACTATTCAACCCTGTGACTTTACACAACCCTGTTACCACCTCATTTGAAGAGGAAAATAATCACAAATTAATTCATTAGCTCACAGGGATTAGATCTATTGACCTTAAAATAGTTTAAGTAATCATGTGCATAATGTATTAGAGCAATTATTTGAAAATAAATACTGGGACAAGTAAAGAGAAACATGCCAATATTGAAAAATTAGGAAAGTTAGGTCTGAAAAATTACTTAAAATTATTTAAATCAAATCATTTCTGAAATCAAGTGGTAATTCAATTAGAATGTTACTTTCTGTACCTAATGGTAAAATAATTATATTTAAAAACAATGAGTAAATTGTACCTTTCCAGCTATCTGAATGTTGGTAACAGGGTTTCACCAAAGACAACAAATAACAAATAAAACATGTAATAAAAATGATGCCTTTGATGAGCCAATCAAGCTTTTCATAGTTTAATACCTATTAATTATGAATATATAACAGAAAACTGAAAACAATGTCCATTAACTCTAGAATGACCCACATATACTGTAGTTTCATGTCCAGGTTCCTGTGACTGGGGTTAAGGTACCAGGGTGTAGGTTTGATTCCTTATATTTACATATGTGTGTACATGACACTCCTGTACACTGCTATCACACCTTTATTCCAAATAGCCCGACATCTACTGCCTTGCTCTTATACAGGCAGGCAACATCACATTTATTAAGTTCATAATTACACATTTTATATTCTGTGTCAGAATTTACATTTGATTTACATTATAGCCTATGTTGAGGTCTCACATGTAACTCCACCTGACCCCTCCCTGAACTACAGTAGGTCTACTAGAGAAGATTGCTGCAGCGCCCTAGTGAAACAAGGACATTCACTTTGTACAATACATTACCTACTGTACATATGCAGCAAAACATTTATCATAGCACCATGTCAGTTTACCTGTAGACATGAATATTCTCTCATTGAGCAACAACCTGTCACCTGATGAATAAAATATTGACGCTATGAGCAAATCTAGAAGATAAATAGTGTTCACTAGGCTTACTTTGATTTAATATCACAACTAACTAACACTTAAATTCAAATGAACCATCAGCTCCTTATTGCTGTTTACCTGCTGCTGTGACCTGCCACTCTGTGCCTGTGATGCTTTTTCTGTCACCTGAGGAAGTAACAACGCGAGGGCGCGACAGAGCATAGGTGCAGAAACTGAAATCAAGAAAGTAAAAACAGCACATCGTGCATAATAAATTTAAAACTGCTCTTTGTGTAATATTTTTCTGCGCGCTCAAATTCCACCTGAGAACTCCATCATATTTCTCAGCACGTGCTGACCACCTTAAAGTCCATGTAAAGCAAATTCTTCTAAACACATGAAATAGGTCATAAATGTATTCCTTAAAACAAACTGTTTCAAATTTCTGTATTCAGGATTTAATGGGCGGGTCAGAAATCATAGCCACATTTCATAACAGAGCCCTCATTAGCATAAACCCGACCCTGCTGCTGAAGCACACCAAAGTTTTGCACCTCCTGCGGGGGGAATCCGGCCCCTAGCCGAAAACAAACTACACATTCAGAATAAAACGCTAATGCCACATTTTCAATGAAATTAGCACTTTTTTTACACCAAGATAGAGTGTTTCGCCTCTAGCCGACGCATGTCTGACTCTACACGGGAGAGATGCACATATTCGGGCTCGGGTCGAGCAGACCTTTCCACTGACACCATGTTTGAAAACCGAACACTTTTGGAAAACCAATGGGAGAAGAACTATTGATGCTGGAGCTGCTTTCACACTGCTCTCTCCCATAGACACAATACACGGAGGCGGCGCCCTTTCTGCACGTGGGCGTGGTTCCAGCACCTCTAACTGACACGCCCCCAGCATCTCAGAGCAGAGAGAAGTGCTTGTTTTTCCATAATTTTGAGACCTAATTTTACATATTTAGAGATTTTTTTCATCTTTCAAATTTGGCTCAGTGGTCAATGACACATGTTTCTGTGATGTGATAAACTCATAACACACATTTATTTCTGCTTTACTCAGACTTTATTATTGGTGGAGACATTTCAGCTATTGTTTAAGATTGGTATGGACACGTCCATATGGTCCATACGCAATTCTACGTCTATTTATCCACATTCTACCTCATTGTTGTCATTTGTTATTTGTTGTCTGTATGTCTTTAGTTAAGTTATTTGTTGTATAGTATTGCTAGTTGTTTTTTTTTTGTGTGTTTGTTGTGTGTTTTAAGTGCTCTTTTTATGCACTGCAGGTTTGCACTGGGGGTTGGGGGGGATTGCAATTTCATCTGTGCTGTATGTTTAACATGGGGCATATTTGACAATAAAGAACCTTGAATCCTTGAATCCTTGAATCCTTGAATGCTAAGGTGGACCAGAGGGCGACTGTGGCCTTGGGTGTTCCACTTTAGGCCCTGTTTACACGACAACGTTTTGCTTCGGTTTGTGTTTTTGTTTCCAAAAAGTTCCTCATTCACATGGAAATGTTTTCAAAACAATCTCCGTTGACATGAGACCACTGGAAGCATCAAAAATGATGTAGTAAACATGCCAGGCCAATAGATGGAGGTGTGAGTTTTCAATCAACCAAAATAATCAAACACAAGTAAGAGCCTTCCTGTGCATCACTTTGGATTTGAATTGAATTTCTCCAACAAAGTTTATTAACTTCACCATCACTTGGATCAGAGATGTATTTCATATCTGCACCAATCACAGAGCTGCACTCCTACTGAGAGATATTTGACTAAACCCGGGGTTGGGCTTAATTTCTATCTTTTTAACACAGACTCTGGTTGGACGCTATGGGGTGAAGATGATGTGTTTCAATCAGCGTGAGATGATGCGCAAATGTTGTCTGAGGAGTTGAATGGAGGCTGTCCTCTGGCACATGAATAAATGTTGCAAAATTCATACATGACTAGTTCTTGACTTGTCGTGTAGCTGTGTGTGCCACATACTGTATGTGTACAGCAGCTCTCTGAGCGGTGTGTGTTACAGCAGTAAACCGCTACGTAGCATCACATGAAGCTCTTTGTCATGTTAACAGTTTAAAAGGCCCATATTACGCTAAATTAACTTTTCTGTGCTTTACACATGATAAAGTGTTATTATGGCTTCATAAACATGTTTAAAGTGTTTTTATCATTGATTCCATCAATCATTAGTTAGAGGGTGATTTACTCCTTTCTTACTACAGGGTGAACACAAACACCTCGCTACTATTTGATGGCGCGTTCCCACTTTGATGACGAATTTGATGCGACACTGAGCTGGAGAAGCCACACCCCCAGGAAGCTCTCTGCCGTGATTGACATGTAAACAGACACGCCCACGAAGGTGAGCATTTCAGCGTCCTTCACACAGTGCTACTGTATGTATGTATTTTCTACAGTCTATGTATGTACCAGTGAACGCCCCGCCCCCACGCTCTGTCTCATGTTTATAAAGCAGCATGAGCTCGGCTACGGAGTGGGTGGGAGGAGGGCGGGCCTTCCTCTGGCCCTAGGTCACCGTGCGGGGAGGAAGAGGTCGTTGTCCTGTCTATAGACACGCCCACTCATGAATATGCATAAGTAGGATGTAATTCAGCCTGTTTGTGTAGAGTTGATCAGAAAGTGACTTTTCAGAGGCTAAAACTCTGGAAAACAGGCGAGTTTGGGAAAATAAACCTCAAATATTACGTTTTTGTGGTTCTTAGAACAAATGGAGATGATATGGACTTTTAATGCAGAACGAGTGACTCGAAAATAAAGCTGATTTATTAAAGAAACTCATCTACATGTACGCACCATGCACGGATGTGAATAGTGTGTAAGGAGCAATGGGTTCAGGATTAAATAGAGATCAGCTTTATTCTGGTTCAGGTCGTATTCTGACGTTTGTGGGTCTAACTTTGTAGGTCTGAGTGAAGCTAACATCTGAGAATCTGCAGCCACAGTGAACATGCCAGTACGTTTCTCTGTTCACACAGGTTTACAGGTATAGAAGGTGGTAGTAATAATATTTTCTGTTTCATAAAAATGTGTTAATATTATGAATAATGTTGAAAAACTGAGGAGCTAACAGCTCTTAATGTTGTCCTGGGGAGTGAAGAGAGATGAAATGCTTGATGCAGCAAAAAGTGTTTCCTAAACATCCAAATCCTGGAGTCAGGATTAAACTGGAAACTTTTAAGCTTAAAACGAGAAAAATCAAATGTAATCCTCCTGAACTGATCCTGCTTTTACAACGTGTCCTGATGGGAAGAAATTATAATATTATAATAATATTCACTTTTTATGGGTATATTATTTTCATTTACCTCTGTTATGTTATCAATTATATTTCACATGTGTATGATTTTGCACATATTTAAGTTATGATATGTCTTGAGTTACATTTGTATGTACATAATTTTTTTTAATAGCATTTTTTTTCTATAACTATAACTTTATATATCCTTGCTTGTTTTCTGTAAATGGTTTTGTAAATTTCCCCATTGTTGAATAAATAAAGAATGACCTTCTTATTTTAAATAATACTTTTTAATTGGACAAATTAGAACATCCTGTTTATTATTTTTTTTCCCCATTCATAATTTTTTATTTTTTTTTACTTGTGCTTTTAGTTATATCTTTTAAATATATGTTTTAGTTATGTCTTTTAGTTATATCTTTTAGTTATATCTTTTAGATATATGTTTTAGTTATATGTTTTAGTTATATCTTTTAGTTATATCGTTTAGTTATATCTTTTAGATATATGTTTTAGTTATATCTTTTAGATATATGTTTTAGTTATATCTTTTAGTTATATCTTTTAGTTATATCGTTTAGTTATATGTTTTAGTTATATCTTTTAGTTATATCTTTTAGATATATCTTTTAAATATATCTTTTAGTTATGTCTTTTAGTTATATCTTTTAGATATATGTTTTAGTTATATCTTTTAAATATATCTTTTAGTTATATCGTTTAGTTATATCTTTTAGATATATGTTTTAGTTATATCTTTTAGTTATATCTTTTAGTTATATCGTTTAGTTATATATTTTAGATATATGTTTTAGTTATATCTTTTAGATATATCTTTTAGTTATATCTTTTAGTTATATCGTTTAGTTATATCGTTTAGTTATATATTTTAGATATATCTTTTAGTTATATCTTTTAGTTGAATCTTTTTTTAAGTCCTGTGTGTTTAAGTCACCTTGTCCTCTCTATGTCTTGCATTAATTGTGCGTCTTCTATGATTGTTCCACTTTTAAACCTAATTGTTCATGAACACAAAGTCATAAAGTGGCACATTGGAATATAACGCTGAGGAAATATTATAATACATAATACATTGAGACTGCTTCAGTGTGGGGATAAAGCGCTATATAAATCAAGTCCATTTACCATTTACCATAAGCTAATCCTTGTTCTCTAAAAATAACATAATGAATGTACAGAGGTAACTTATAAACAACTATTATATGTGATGCATTAAAAAAGATAACTTTACCTTGTCTTCAAGTGTTTGTCATAAGTCAGTTAGTATTTTAAAAAACTTTACTTTCAGAACAATAAGCTAAAAATGAGCTTTTAGCTGCTGTGGGTGAATACTTTCTGCTTCTTAAATTATATCTATATTGTGTATGTTAGTGGTTCTCAACCTTGGGTTCACAAGACACTTGGAGGATGCCTTCAACAAACTAACAATATATTTTTGAACAATTTGAGCCCATTTTTACTTATTTTACCCTATTTTTTGCAACTACACCAAACTTGCCATATTTTAACCTATTTTCATTACTTTTTTTTTTTTTTGCCATATTTTTGCTCCTTTTAATGCATTTTTGCTACATTTCTTCCATTTTTGACACTTCTACATCATATGTCAATATCTTTTTTGCACATTTTTTTTTTCCACTTTAAGGCATGTTCAGCACTTATAAACCATTTCCACCACTTTTCCAACCCATTATTATCACTTTTAACCTCTTTTCACCATATTTCATGATTTTTTTTTTCTTTTGCCAATTTACCCACATTCATGATTTGTTATGCCCATTATTTGACAGTTTAAACTAAATCTCCCTACTTTACCCCAACCCCCCCTTTCCCCTTTTATTCCACTTTTAAGCCAATATTGACACTTTCTGTCTGTTTTTGTCCACTCTAATCGGCAACTTTTAACCAATTCCCATTTCACCACTGTTTCCACCATTATTGGTCACTTCAAACTCATTTTATTTGTGATTAAAACCAGGATTTCCATCTTTGAGATGACTATAATAATACTAAACCTTCCTGGATAACAGTGGATATTATTCAAATGAATAAATAAATGTGGTTATTACAGATTCATAGAACAATCATCTGTTGCATTCTTATCGTGGGTGGACAGAAGATGAACTTTATTATGTTTTGTAAGAAATAAACAAAGGTTTTAGTTTAGATTTGCGTTTTCACAGGTTGCTTGATGTTTCTATCCATTACCAAGAATTAAGCTTTAAAAATACACTCACAGACTATTTAAGAAGATAAAATCACTGGTAAAATAAGAGACTAAATTGCTGGAGAACAACTAACACTACTGTGCATGAGTGTGCACGACTGTAATTTACTCCATTTTTAAGCTTTCTCCAAAAATATCGATTTTTTTTTTCCTTTTCTCCAGACAAGCCAGGAAATCTATTCTTGTCATTTCCATTTCAAAGCAACAAGGACACATCTGACTTTAAACATTTGAGAAGAATTTAATGAAAGCATGTGAGCTCAGTGTCACCAGCCCTTTAACTCGTGTCACATTAGACTTGTTTGGAGGACGAAATGTTGATGAATAATTTATTGGGTGTCAGCTTAATCTCTCCATTTACCCTTCGGGAATGACAAAAGCGTACAGCGAAATGTGTCAGCATGGTGTGAGTTAAAGCATGGTTTTATTACTTCCCTTTGAGTGGAGAAGTCAAATAGAATCAGGATTTGTAGATCTGTCCAAGCAGACGGGAAACACTAGTCTGGATTTCAGTCAGAGTGGAAACTCAATCTATGATTTAGATTCTATCAATAAATCTACACATATTAAAACAAGCTTCATTCTAATCTGATTGAACAGTAAATTTAAAATTCCACATTAATAGAACCTTTAGAAATATATTAAATGAGAAAAATCATGACATGTTCATTACTTATTTTACCCACTGTATATACTGTATATAGGTATATTTTATTATGGAAAAATAAATGATAAAATCAAAAAAATAAACTTACACATACAGAAATTATATATAAATTGTTCCCTGGTGAAAAATACATATAAACCACAATTAGTTCTATGGATATATGTCATTACATGTTATTTATACGTTCTTTCATATGTCATGAAAGGAAAGAAATCAACTATAAAAATAATAGCTGTTCTGTATTTTTGAAGGAAACATGAAACATTTTACTTAATAAAACCAACAACAAAAATAAAATACTAAATACATCTTAAAATCCAAATTTACAACAACGAGGAAGGAACCAACTGACTCATTCATTATTATTATTATTATTATTATTATTATTATTATTATTATTATTACCTCCGCCGAACACGAAGCGCAGAGTGGAAGGTTATGTTTTATAAGGAACCTTGGAGTAATTTTTGATGAAGGGATGTCCCTAGAACGTCACTCTAAGCAGCTCATCAGGAACTGTTTCTTCCACCTGAGAAACATCTCAAAGCTGAGACCAATAGTCTCTGGTCCTGAGCTTGAGATGGTCATCCACGCGTTTGTTTCCTTACGGTTGGACTATTGTAACAGTCTGTTTACATGCCTTAGCAAAAAGGATCTGGCTCGTCTTCAAGTGGTCCAGAACTCCGCTGCACGCCTCCTGACCCGTACCTGTAGGAGAGCCCATATCACTCCTATTTTAAAAACTCTACATTGGCTCCCTGTCATCTACAGGATGAATTTTAAAATCCTTGTGCTGACTTTCAGGGCCCTTCATGGCCAGGCGCCTGAGTACATTGAGGGTCTGATCCAGCCCTATGTTTCAAACAGGAGCTTGAGGTCTTCTTCTCAAAACCTGCTGATGGTCCCCCGCACCCGCTTTAAAACACGAGGTGATCACTCTTTTAAGGCGGTAGCTCCTCGTCTCTGGAATGCTCTTCCACACACCCTGCGGATGCTGGACTCTGTGGATGTTTTTAAAAGTCATCTAAAGACTCACTTTTTTATGGAGGCTTTCTTGACACACTCCTGTTTGTGAATGGACTCTTTTATACATTGTAGCTTCATTGTAGTGGACTTTTATATGCATTGTGCCCTTTTTAAACTGTAAATTGTGAAGCACTTTGTGACCCTGGTCTGAAAAAAGCGCTATATAAATAAACTTTACTTACTTACTTACTTACTTACCCAGCGTTTATCTGTATGTCTGTTTGCAAGATAACTTGAAAAATTATGAGCAGATTTGAATGAAATTTTCAGGAAATGTTGATAATGGAACGAGGAACATGTGATTATATTTTGGTGATTTTCTGGCTTACCAAAAAATTAGAAAATACTACTTGTGGAAATCTCAATATGGGTGGATGTGAGCCTGGTCCTTTAAGCGCGGTGTCTTATGGGTAATGTAGTAGTGTCTTATGGGTAATGTAGTAGTGGCTTATGGGTAATGTAGTAGTGGCTTATGGGTAATGTAGTAGTGTCTTATGGGTAATGTAGTAGTGTCTCATGGATAATGTAGTAGTGGCTTATGGGTAATGTAGTAGTGTCTTATGGGTAATGTAGTAGTGGCTTATGGGTAATGTAGTAGTGTCTTATGGGTAATGTAGTAGTGTCTCATGGGTAATGTAGTAGTGTCTCATGGGTAATGTAGTAGTGTCTTATGGGTAATGTAGTAGTGTCTCATGGGTAATGTAGTAGTGGCTTATGGGTAATGTAGTAGTGGCTTATGGGTAATGTAGTAGTGGCTTATGGGTAATGTAGTAGTGTCTTATGGGTAATGTAGTAGTGTCTTATGGGTAATGTAGTAGTGGCTTATGGGTAATGTAGTAGTGTCTTATGGGTAATGTAGTAGTGGCTTATGGGTAATGTAGTAGTGTCTTATGGGTAATGTAGTAGTGGCTTATGGGTAATGTAGTAGTGGCTTATGGGTAATGTAGTAGTGTCTTATGGGTAATGTAGTAGTGTCTTATGGGTAATGTAGTAGTGTCTTATGGGTAATGTAGTAGTGGCTTATGGGTAATGTAGTAGTGTCTTATGGGTAATGTAGTAGTGGCTTATGGGTAATGTAGTAGTGTCTTATGGGTAATGTAGTAGTGTCTCATGGGTAACGTAGTAGTCGCTTATGGGTAATGTAGTAGTGTCTTATGGGTAATGTAGTAGTGGCTTATGGGTAATGTAGTAGTGTCTTATGGGTAATGTAGTAGTGTCTTATGGGTAATGTAGTAGTGGCTTATGGGTAATGTAGTAGTGTCTTATGGGTAATGTAGTAGTGTCTTATGGGTAATGTAGTAGTGGCTTATGGGTAATGTAGTAGTGTCTTATGGGTAATGTAGTAGTGGCTTATGGGTAATGTAGTAGTGGCTTATGGGTAATGTAGTAGTGTCTTATGGATAATGTAGTAGTGTCTTATGGGTAATGTAGTAGTGTATTATGGGTAATGTAGTAGTGGTATATGGGTAATGTAGTAGTGGCTTATGGGTAATGTAGTAGTGTCTTATGGGTAATGTAGTAGTGTCTTATGGGTAATGTAGTAGTGTTGGGGAAGCTAGTTAATGTGTTAGCTGCATAATAACAGAGAGCAGGAGTTTATCTCCACACTGGATAGCGGACAGCAACACGCCCACATCTCTATCAATATTTGGCTGTGGATTGTAGTACAGAACTTGGATCTTTTCCCTTCTTCCGTGAGGATATACATTTTTGTTGGAATAATTCTGGATTTGTGGTGGACGGGCGAAGATTTATCCGTTGTGTGCAAAGGGCGATGTGAGTTACTTTATGTTGTCATCTTGTGTGTTTTTAAGGTGAATTTTTCATTTTAATGGTCCTTGTGTTTTCTTTGTATACAGTAGTCCCTCGTTTATCGTGGGGGTTACGTTCTAAAAATAACCCACAATAGGTGAAATCCTCGAAGTAGTCAGGTTTATTTTTTACTATTTTTATACATGTTTTAAGGCTGTAAAACCACATTTCTCTCTTGTTTAAATTCTCTCAAAGTTCAAAACTTCTTAGATTTTAAAACATAAACCTGTTTTCAAACACTTCAGAGTCACACTGCTAGTGATCAGACATTGATGCTGAACGCAATCAGAGTCTTTGTTGACGATGACGTCACGTCCACACGGACACCGGTCATGGAGTAGAAGCTGTGTGTGACCACCTGGAGCTGTAGGACACGCCCTTTAGAACCAGGACTAGGAAGGATTAGGTGTGGAGGAGAATCAGTGAGGAGGTGGTAGTAGCAGGTAAAAGCTCTCTCTGTAGCACTGAGCTAGCATAGCATTAGCTGCTAATCACACCGGCTTTTTTCACTGGTGGTTTATGTTTATGAGAGGAGAAAAAGGAGCACAGCTCCTCGCTTCAGCAGGAAGTGCAACTCATCGAGTTGGACGTGTCGCTGGTGAGTGAATGCAGTATTAGCCAATCAGGACACAGAACACAATGCGCGTTCATACACTGTAATCCAAAATTGCACTGAGGCCGCGAAAGGTGAACCGCGATGCAGCGAGGGACTACTGTATTTTTTTGTTCTTTTGTGTATTTTTCTATCTATCCTGTCATTTTTATGTATATATGTTGTCGTCTTGGGTGTGTTTTCAGTGAATTTGTCTTTTTAATGGTAATATCCTAATAATCACACTCATTACTGGCCCAAAAACCTGAAATCATCATTAGCTTTATTGTCAAGTTGCAGTTTCTTAGAACTTTCAACATTCACCTGAAGTGTTTTAAAAGTTTAGCTGGGAATCAATTTGTACATTATGTCTAAAGCTTTTTGTAATTCATTTAAATTAAGTCTAAGGTACAGTTTACTGTTTCAAGGTTAACTGTGGGAGGTTTAAAGGCAGGGTAGGTATTTTTTGAAAGCAAGCATGATTTTGAATATAGCATTCTCCAAACGCTCCGTTCTTTTTTCAAAGCACATATGATCTTATTTTTTTGTCAGGACATAAAGACAATTTCAACCAAAAACTTAAAAAATGTATCTGACGAAAATTACCTACCCTACCTTTAAGTGGTTGAGAAAGGTCTTGATATCTTCAGTCAGTGTCTACTGATCCTGAGTATAGTTTAGATCAGTGGTTCTCATTTTTTTTTTTTGGCTCTAGTACCACCTTTCTCTTATTCCTGAATTGAAGTCCCCTCTTTGTTTGACAAGAGTATTTTGCTCAGAATATTATGAAAAAACATCTAATAATAATAATAATAATAATACATAACTTTTATAAAGCGCTTTTTAAGGAACTCAAAGACCCTTTACAAATTGAAACAGATCAAACAAAGATGGGAGTGCTATTGTAGGTTGTAGGCGAGCTAAAACAATGTTTTTTGCAGGTGGTCAGTGAGTCCACCTTTCTGATGTGGATGGGGAGTGAGTTCCAGAGGGTTGGGGCAACAATGGCGAAGGCTCGGTCCCCCAAGGTTCGGTGCGTTGATTTGGTGATGGGTTTGAGAAGGTTTAAATCGGCAGAGCGGAGGCGACGGGAGGCGGTGGTGCTGTAGGAGGTCTGTGAGGTACGGAGGGGTCAGGTTATTGAGGGCTTTGTAGGTGATGAGCAGAACTTTAAAATGGATGCGCTGGTGTACAAGGAGCCAGGAAAGCTGTTGGAGGACACGGGGGATGTGATCTCTGGAGCGGGTGTGGGTGAGGTGGTGGGCGGCGGAGTTTTGAACATATTGCAGTTTGTGTAAATCAGAGGAAGGGAGAGCATACAGGAGGCTATGTGATAAATACATGGAGGAAAGTTTCAGCAGCAGATGTGGAGAGGATGGGGCGGAGTCGAGCAATGTTAAATAGGTGGAAAAAGGTGGTTTTGGTGATCTGACAGATGTGGGGCATAATTGTGAGTGTGGGGTCAAAAATGATTTTCGGATCTGGGGAGAAGTGGTAACGGTATGACCATCAACGGAGAGAGTTAAATCCTGAGAGGAAGGGAGGAGGGATTTGGGTCCAATGACAATGATTTCCAATTTATTGCAGTTGAGTTTAAGAAATTTTATTGCAGAAAGGCATTTTGTGATGGTGGATACTGTGGCAAGAGTGATAGATCTGGTGCTGAGATAGAGTTGTATGTCGTTTGCGTAACTGTGGAGTTGTAGTTTGTGGTTATAAATTATAAGTCAGAGGGGAACAGAAGGGGACCAAGCACCGAGCCTTGAGGGACTCCAGATATGGTGTGAGCTTAAAATTATTATATTGATGTATTTATTTATTGCCGTTAACTGTCTAAGTTGGTCATTTTACCACTTTATGTATTTGATATGAATGGTGGATCAGACACAGCTGTCAGTGATTACTGTGATTGTTGGCCCTGCAAATCAATGCATCGCTCCCTCTTCTGTGGCACAAGATAAGCGAGAAACACTGATACCTGCTGCCATCAAAGCGAGGACAGAGATTACAGTACACAGAGAAGGGTGCGAACAAATCACCCAGCATTACGTTACGCTGTGTGAGAAAAGTCAGAATCAGAATCATTTTATTGACAGTTAAAGTTTAAAACAACACAACCCCCAAGGATGGTGTTAAAAACTAAAACGAAGAAGAAGGAGAAGAAGAAGAAGAAGAAGGAGAAGAAGAAGAAGAAGGAGAAGAAGAAGAAGAAGAAGAAGAAGAAGAAGAAGAAGAAGAAGAAGAAGAAGAAGAAGAAGAAGAAGAAGAAGAAGAAGAAGAAGAAGAAGAAGAAGAAGAAGAAGAAGAAGAAGAAGAAGAAGAAGAAGAAGAAGTTTCTGTCTGTTTAAGACACTTTTCTTAATATAATTTTGCAGTTTCCCAGAGATGGAAATACATTTATAGGGTTTATCCCATTCCCTGTCAATAAATAAGAACATGTTAAAGCCCCACAGTGAAAACGGTTTATGGTGGACATACAGTACACTGCAGGGTCAGTGACACAAAGGCTGTATATATGTTTTCCCACAATCTCATCTCATACACACTGTGTATAAAAAGAGCAAATAAAGTTTTTAAAGCTCAGTGGAGTCGAGCAAAGTGAATAAACAATGACAGAAGCCATGGACGACCTGAGAGAGAGAGAGAGAGAGAGAGAGAGAGAGAGAGAGAGAGAGAGAGAGAGAGAGAGGGAGAGAGAGAGAGGGAGAGGGAGAGAGAGAGAGAGAGAGGAAGAGAGAGAGAGAGGAACAGAGAGAGAGAAAGAGGAGCAGAGAGAGAGAGGAACAGAGAGAGAGAGAGAGGAACAGAGAGAGAGAGAGAGAGAGAGAGAGAGAGAGAGAGAGAGAGAGAGGACTCCTGCTCACTGTGGAGGTGAATATTAAAACATTCTGACCTTGTTTAGAAGATGTTAACATAATAGAAGTGTTTCTCAAGCTGAAGACCTTTACCATGTGACCCAGTATCATACGTATCAGTGGAAAGAGACTTTAATAGAAAAGCTTTTTTAAGAATAGTCTGCACACGGCATCTTGGTCTGACGTTTGATATGTTTGATCTTTTTTTTACAGTGTCTGCACATGCTTGTGAAGAGCAACGCTACATGTAGATCAATCTTTTTTTTAAGACAGCTGTGCATGTTTTATTATTCCAGTGAAATAATATATTCATTGTATTGCATTTTATCACATGCTTATTATGTTATTCTCCTATTTATGCCAAATATTATGTTTCTTCTATTAATGTTTCTTATTTTGCGTCTTTAACTTTTGTAAAGTGTCTTTGAGCACCTGTAAAAGCACTTTCTAAATAAAATGTATTATTATTATTATTATTATTATTATTATTATTATTATTATTATTATTATTATTATTATTATTATTATTATTATTATTATTGTTGTTGTGACCATCAGCAGCCCTCCCTCAGGAAGGGGAAGAAAAAATTTATTAGAGGGAAAGATTTGTGTTACACCTTGATGAGGGAGAAGGTAACATGGGAGAGGGAGTTAGGGTAGGACAATGGAGGGAGTGATTGATATTATGCTATTTTGGTTCTAGTAAAAGTGTAATGCTACTATTCTGCATATTCTGTGTTGTGGGGTTTAATTATTTAATCCAATACTGTGATAAATGTGGATAAATGAAAGAGGGTGACACAACACCTGCCTTAAGTATAATAGGGGTGGGGGCACAAGAACAATGTGAGTGGTTTTGCCTAAAACTGATATTTGGGGTCAACGTGTCTAAGGTTAAGCCCAATACGATCTTATCTTATATTAAAATATATATTTTTAATCACTAATTCAGTGTGTATGTTTTCTCGAGGCATTTTGTGTATTTTTGTTGTCAATTCATATAATTCTGTTATTTTTTGAGTATTTCGAGTTAACTTATTTCTAGTTAACATATTTCTGTTGACATTTTATTTATTTTTATGTTCATTTTGTCGTTTATACATGTTCATACATTTCTCTGTTATTTTTGTGTATTTTTGGTCGTCTTGTGCAACTTTTGGGTAAGTTTGTGTGTTTCTGTTCACATTTGAGATTTATTTTGTGTTTGTTGTCCTTTCATGTATTTTTCTTTATTTTTTTCCCTTTTTCGCCCAAACCAGCGCAGCCCGTCCACAGACCCATGTTTGATCTTTGTAAAATACACTAATATTGGTCGACAACACTGGTTCTGATTTCTTCACAGCAGCTTTTTCCGTTCTTTGAACGCTGCAATCTGACCCCTGCTGACCACGGTATTTAAACACCAACTTTTACAGAATATTTATGCACGTTGATTAGAGTGGAAAGGAATGCTAGTTGCTGAAAAATCACATCTTCTGTGTAAAACTGTTTTTTTTATGGTTCAACATTAGAATTACTGAACTGCTTTTTGAATAGTTTAAAGCAGGGATGTGAAACTCTATCACAGCAGGGGCCACAGAAATGTGATTGTATCTGATCTGAGGGCCACTTTATCAACATTCATGTCACAATTTAGAATAATGACCAATCAGAGCATTAATACGGAGAGAAAAAAATGATTTTGTCTTTGTGGTTTTGATGTTTTCTCAGTTTTTAGTCATTATGTGTTTTTGTTTTTTTTGTGTATTTTTTCATTTTGTGTATTTTTTCTGTCATTTTCTACATTTTTGTTGTCAATGTGTGTGTTTTTAGAGTCACTTTCTATAATTTTGTTTTGTTTTCTGTATTTTCCTGTCATGTTGTGTCATGTTGTGTCATGTTGTGTCATTTTGTGTCATTTTGTGTCATTTTGTTCACAGTTTGTGCGTCTTTGGACCTATCCTGTAACATTTTGCTGATTTGTGTGTTTTTGTACTTACTTTGTTTAGGTGGTTGTTGTGTCTGTCTCTGTAGTCATTTTATGTCATTATGGGAACTTTTTGTGTACTTTGTGTATTTTGCTGCCAATTAGTGTGTTTTGGGAGTTATTTTGATTGCACTGTTTTGCATTGCTTTTGGGGTTTGCACAATGGTTGTTGTTGTTCCCTGAGGACATTTGCACTTTTATTATTTATGATACGGTGGCCTCGTCCACTCCTGCCCCTAGGCCATTGAAAGATCTAAAGCCGGCCCTGGCTACACTGTGAGAAGACTCCAGGTTTCAATTTATCTTAAGAGCAAAGTTAAAAGTTTTGGGCAATTCAATTTTTTGTTTTTTCACATGTATTTTATGCATTGTATAATAAGCAGCCTAACTGTGTTTGTGTGAGATCTAAATAGTCTCTAAACTGGTCTGTAGCTCCAGGTGCGTCTCACCCATGGAGGATGCCACGCCCACACTTTCATAAAAACAAAAATCAAACCGCCTCACATTTTACAGAGGGATTCATCGTTGAAAACGTATTGGTCCAGTTAGATTATTGAATGGTGATCAGCCAATCACAGCCAGTCATTTGACCAAGCCGTCATTCAGAGAAGGTTAACAAAGTAAGTTAACAGCGATGAATAAAGTGACAGGTGGCAAAAATGGTCCAAAAGTGGTAAAAAATGTGGCAAGAAACGTGTAAAAAGTGACTAAAATGGGCCAAAATCAGTCAAGAGTGGCAAAAGAAATTAACGAAAAAGAGGAAACGTGGTATGTAATGGCAAAAGGTTGCTTATATGAGCAAAATGTGGCAAAAAATTGTGAAAAATGTATTAAAAAAGGAAACAAGTGTTATTCATTGGGCAAAAGGAACTTATTTGGATGGAAAATGGCAAATATGGTTAAAGAATGGACAAAAATTGGAACAAAGAGTCAAAAAGAACTTGCAAAACTGGACAAAAAAATTAGGATAAAGGGATATTTATTGGCAAAACGAACTAAAATCTGAAAAAAACAAAAAGTGTCAATTCTTTGGGAAAAGGGGCAAAATTGGGACAAAGGAAGTTGCAAAATGGCCAAAGAAAAATGTGAAAAAGGGTTAAAAATGAAAAATGAAAGAGCCACATGTTGGGTGTAACTGACTCAATAACAGCTTTATCATTGTTTTAGTAAATTAATTTCATAAACTAAATTGGGAGTTGACATTTCTCATAACCTTAGAACACCCTCACTTTTAAAATCACTCTGACCTGATAGAAGAACTGAATCCTTCATTCATCCTGATCCATCACATCCACACCAGTAGTGAGTAATGAGCCATTCACTGTTTGGCACAGACATGACAACACACACCTCAATCATTGGGGTTCTAACAGCACAAACCCTCTGAAGCTGAGATTTAAGGAGGATTCATCTCGAAGACAGAAAAATATCTCCCTCATTATTTCACACAAAGTTTTAATGGAAACAGAAAAAAAAAAAAAAAAAAAAACAAATGATTGCGTCGCGTTTCACTGGAAACAAAAGTGAAGTCTGCAATAATTCATGACAACCATTGGGACGAATTCACAACTTTAGCAACACAACGAGGCTGGAATTAGACACTTTTTCCTCTTATTAGTAAAATATGTTTGATTTTAAGGTGAGAAGGTGTTAGCATTAATATCTCCAGATCGACTGGAAAGTATATCACAATATTAGCTTTAAAGAAAATCTATATTACTAATGATGTGATTGTCTGACAGCGACTTAATGGCTGAAAAGATTTTAAGTTCTTTAAGATTTCACTTTTTTGGCTGTAAATAAAAAAAAGAAAGTTTGTTTGTTTCCTTAAAAAAAGAAAAAAAAAAGTTATAAATTCAGCAGAATAATGATATTAGCACAATAACAGTTAAAAAAGACTTTAACTAACCTAGTCATATTTGTTTTAAGTAAAGTCACTAAACATTGCATTTTATTAGTTATTTAATGTTTATTAAAAAATATACTTTATGATGCTCAAATGTTTTGTGTTTTGTTAGTAATACTGGTGTTGGTTAGATTTGTTTTCTGTCAAATAAACCAATAATATTAACGAATGCAATGAATGACACATTATTTGTTCTTCTTACCTTTATTTGTGTCATTTTGAGCCTATTGAACAGCTCTTTGTTTATTCTGTGATTAATGGTTAGTTTTAATAAACTCAAACTTAAATGTAAAGATATGAAACACCACATTGTTATTCAGTTATAATACAGCACTATAAACATGGAACACAGTCTTAATCTGTGTTGTCTTATTAGGAATTAAGATGATTAAAATTATGTTGGAGATTTTTAATTACCTTAAATACATAAGTCACTTTATATGCAAATAAAATAAATACATTTTTTGACTACTTTTACATGTATTGGAGTAGTTTGTCCACCTCTGTCTGTTTAGCATTTTAGAATCAGATTTTTAATTGATGTGTAAAACACTTTCAGTATCATTAAAGTCAAATCAAGCACAGATTTAATTACATATTGCGTGAAATCTGACGGGTAAATTAATCCAGTGTTGGGAGGCTGTCATTGGTCCAAATTAAGAGTTAAACGTTTGAAGGAGAGAGTGATGACAACTTCTTTTTAAAAAATGTGGTCTTAGTCGTTAACTAGAGCAGGAGTGTGGGAGTGTGAGACCCTGAGAAAATTGAAAATGGAGACACAGACACATAGTGGATCATCTTAATGACCATAATTCTTTGATCAACCCACCAATGACACAACAATTTTCCCAACTGAGAAAAAGTCAGAAAGCCTCAGAAACACCTGGACACAGACTGTCACAGACACTCTCCATTTTTCTTCTTCTGCTTTTTCTGAGAAAGATATTACCACAATTTCTTCAGGATTATTATTTTTTTTCACGCGCCACGCCTCCTCTGAAAGAGGAGAAAACACTTAGAAAACCCCTGTTCTAGAGCATCAGTAGATTCTATGAAACGTAATCATTTGTAGCAGCACCACACAGATGTTCACGGGAGACAGATGCCTCATTCCGCAACCAGACCTCAGGCTGTACGAAATGAAGTTTGACTTTGAACGTGGCCCGTAGGAAGGAGTCGCCTCGTGCCTCGACGGGCGTGGCAGGTGGGAGGGCCCATTATCACGGCTTGCCGTTTTAAGTATTATTATTTTTCCAGTTGACGCCACTTTACTTGGATTTTTGAGACCCTGGTGCAATTTTGTGAAATTTGGCAGTGCGGTATAATTCGGTAAAAAATTGAAGGTGTAGTCTGTTCATGCAATTTCAGGAGTCGTTAGCGCCACCTAGAGTTTGTAACTTTTCAGTGGTTTAAACTAGCTGGATAACATTCAGTTGGTACAGTATATACAGTACATTGCACTTTCCTCCTTTTCTTCTTCTCCTTTGTGCAACAATGTTCACCGTAATTTCTTCTGGTTTATTATTTCTCCCACTCCCATAAAGAGGCGTGCCCCACAGTTTTTAAAACTCCTGCTCTAGAGTGAATGAGAGTAAAGGTCTCGTAGTAATTCCACTTCCAAAGTGGGCATCGACCTTTAGCTTTTAGGGTCAGAAGGTATAAAAAAACAAGTCGTATTGCCTTCATATTAAAGACAAGGCCTTATAAAAGGACAAACCCACAACCTTATTCTATACATTCACAATCAATGGCTTTTAGTTGAAAACAGGAAGGTCATTTCAGGTGACCTGGTTCAGTTTTCAGCTCTACACCATTGTCACATGACCATTTATTTTAATTTCAGTATCTAAAAGCAGCACTGTAACCCTGTTGCTGAAACGTGTTTCCTTAGCATTCACTAATTAGCATTACATATCAACAATAAGCCTGAGTGCATTCATTATGACCACCCACTAGATCTGAAGGTGCTGAAGTTCACTCAGCTTATTGTGGAGTAATGAAGAATAAAGGTAATAAAACCAGAGCTCCTCTATTATCACACTGACATGTTCAAAGCAGCAGAAAGTAAACAAATGTCTTTGGTTTTATCAACCGTCACAGTTTCTTCCTAACATGTTTCTTATTCTTTTGATGGTGACAGTATTTTATTCTTCTCGGTTGAAGTGAAGATGTTGATGCTTCAAAATAGAACCTGACGGTCTGAATCAAGGTTCAAGGGGATTGTGATACGAAGATGTTTAATGGGATTTGAGACTTTTCTTTACGAGAGCAAAGGGCGCAAAGATTGGCTCGAAAATACTTTCATTGTATCTGTTGCTGAGGTAAAGTATGAGCAGAGAAAAACGAGTTCTGCTGTGACTGACCTTTACTGATCAGCGTTTCTCAGCTACCTCAATAAACACACTTCCTGCTTTTGTTGTTTCCAAGGCAACAGCAGGATAAGGCAACTTGTTGAAAGTTGAAAGCACATAATGCATTTAAAGGACGAGGAGAAATCTGCTACACTTGGTGCCTGTTAGAGGTATACGCAGAACCAAGAACCTCTACGCTGCTCAAAACAACATTTTACAAGGTAATGTACAGTTACCGATGACATTTTTAAAACGAAAAAAGATACAGAATCATTTCAGTAATATACATTTGACCTGAAAACAAGTTGGCGCCTTACATCTCAAATGACATTATGAGCCTTTACAAGTTAAGCTAGACGCCGCGAGATAATAAATGTTAGCCGAGTTTGGATATTTCCGTGTAAACCCCAAAATAAACATTTACCATATATTTGCAGAAATGTGTTTGGAAGTCACTTCAGCAGAGTTTTTGGGGGAATACGCACAAGAAATCATGGTAAAAATGAAGTATAAACACTTCCATGCATCCGTCTACGGGATTACACGCAATGTTGGAAAATAGCAAGGGCCACAAGCCATTTGGCCCCCAATTTAGCCAAGAATGCCCCTAAAAACAGCCCAAAATGGCCCCTAAGTTCACGTCATAGCAATTGTGACAAAATTCCTTGGTGTATGAAAACAGTGCACAAAGTTTATCTGTTTACTGTTAAATGTGTAATTATGGATCATGAAAAGTCTAAGTTGAGTTGGTGATGGAACAGACACTGAGGGATCTCTATGGGAACCTGTAAAAAAACAGCAGAACTCTGCGTTCAATTCATCTGCTGTTAGTTGTGAGCTTTGACTCCTCTGGTTTTACATTCGTCTCATTTTAATCACAGCCACAGTTTAGCAGTTTATTGTGAGAATTTGAGCACAAATCTACTTAACATTAATACAAACACATATTCACTCCTTTTGGCAGCAGCAGCAGCAGCAGCAGCAGCCAAGGTTAAAGCAAACACTGGAGAAACATCAGAAAGACAGTAATAATGATAAACGAATGTTGAAACAAACTCAAACCATTAGTATTAAGGTGTTCCATCAAAGCATGGTAAAAACTAAAGTCTCAGATAACCTCCATTAGAACCATGCATTAGGCTTTGGGATCCAGAAGATGATTTAGGAAGAAATGTGGTAGAAAAAGGAGATGTTTTAGAGGTTGGACAAGCTGCTCAAAGTTTCCTGTAAACTGACTAATTACATATACATGATACACATATACAACATAATGGAAAATGAGATTCCATCAGGCTGTAATCTGACATGGATATTCTATGAGCGGATGTCTAGAGCCTCTCAAGAGACATTTTTTTACTCGGTCATTTGACTAAATTCCTGGGAATGTGGTACGTGTTATTTGGCCCAGCCGTAGTTCATCAGAACTTATTATCCAAGTTTCAGTTTGTTTTTGAGGAAAAAAATCACAAATTATTCCAATGATGCCTTTTTTATTTGGCTTTCAATAATATAGTATGAAGCAATTATCAAGTGTCTTGAGCAACCTCTAAATATGCATTAATTTTAAAGCTGCTCAATTATAGAAAAATTAATAATCTTAACATTATTAATATATTCAAATTAATATTTGTCAACCAAAAAGTTTGTTTTTTTGTAAACCAAAATATATTCTTTAAACATCAATAAAAACAAAACACTTCCAGATCTTCATCATCAAATCCAAAGTGTTTTCATATCAGAGATTATGACATTTTTGTCTTGTTTCAAGAGCAACAACTTTCATTGTGTTAGCCTGCAGGCTAGCTTTAACTCTAGCTATTTGAGGGGCGGGGCTTAGGAGCTTGCACGCACTCTTTGTAGAATCCAAAATTGTGGAAGTTTGTTTTATTTAGCAAATAAAACATATGTAAAATAAAAATAAAAAAAAAATAAAAAATAACATTATTTTTTCCTTGATTATGTTATTTTTGTAATAGTTGAGTGTAATAATCAAAATCTTTATAAAATTTGGACCCAAATAATTTGGTTAGATGTGGAACCAGAGGATTTTAGAGAATCTAAAAAAAAAATGTGGAGCACCCTAATAAGGCTACACTGAACTGGATATTAATATAACATATAAAATATATCTTTTGATCTCAGTTGCAGACACATTTATCCCGACAGTTGACCCATATCTGGCCTTTGAAGCAGTTTCTATTAAGAAAGACATCAGTTTATTGTTCATGTTTGCGTATTCGACGTAGTATGAAAAACATAACAGCTCTTTGTTTTTTGAGATGTTGTTATCAAGCCTATTCTGAAGCCATTTCTACTTTATGAATTATTAATGATGGATTTTCTCAGCTTCACAGGTGTGAGATAAACAGATGTTGCTGTCAGCAGCTGGACTTTTGAATGTTGCTCTTTAATTTGTGATGTCAGTGGGTATAAAGTACTGTGCGTGTGTGTGTGTGTGTGTGTGTGTGTGTGTGTGTGTGTGGGGGGGGGGGTGTTGGCAGGTGTGCAGCTTGAAAAACGCAGATGGTGCTAATGCTGCCGCTGCCTTTATAGCATCAGAGAAATGAGAGGCCGTGCTTGGCCAATGTTTCCATGTCTGCTCTGAACACACCAATAGCCTCTTAAGGGCTCTTTACAGCGAGGACCACCAGCGTGGATCTAATTGGCCGTCTTCAATTGGCCCATTAGGCTCCGTGTATACAGTGCAATGCATCTCACTGTGTCCTGCATCTCATGAGGACACTTCCCAATTCCACACATCATTATAGCCGAAGCATCGTAACATCTGGTATTAGCCATTAACCTCACTAAATGCACTGAAGGGGACGCAGGCCCCCCTCCCTTTCCTTGAGCAAGGCATTTAGCTAATGACTGCTCCAGTGGAGCAAAAGATGGAGGAAAGAATTCCTGCCAAGTTTTTACATTTCTGTTTTAGTCATGATTGGTCCAATTACATGAGGTTTGAAACATGTTGATACAAAACTTTTAAATACACTGTGTCAAATTAAAACAGCTCCAACAAACATGAAAAACACATTATAGTGTCATCGCTAGGGCTGGGACATCATTGCATTAATCGTGATTAATTAATTACAAAAAAATGCAGTTAATCCCTTTTTTTTGCACTCCAAACAGAGAGGAATTAATATTAATATTCTTTATTCATATTACACATTATGTTAGCACTCAGTGATGGATATAATAAACACTATTTAGTTGCTTAAGCTCATTTATTGTTTTAATTGATTCAGTCATATACCAACATACTGTACATTTAAATTGGGCCATTAATTCAAATTAATTAATTACAAAGTCGCTAATTATTTAGATTCATGTTTTTATTTGAGTCTCACCACTAGGGATGTAACAATTCACTCAACTCCCGATACGATTCGATTCACGATACTGGGTTCACGATACGATTCTCCCACGATTTATTATACAAAATGGGACTGTAGACATATGATGATTGAAAAATATTCCTTTATTATTTTTGGGAAAAAAGAAATACTGTACTATTTTCCTTTTATTTTTCATTGTCAAAAGAATCCCTTGATAAACTATTCAAAACAATGCAATTTAACTAAAAATAAATCTTGAATGAAATAAATAAAGAAATAATATAAATAAAGAAGAAGCCTATTAATTTAAATTCTGGTTCTATAGTAAACAATGCAAAACTGCATAATAGTTCTTTTTCTTTTTAAAAGTCCAACTGAAAATGTATTTTGTGCCTTAAATATTGGACTTTAAAAAAAAAAACAGTCTGCATTGTATTTATGTCAGATATTTGTTTGGACCAGCAGAGAGCGCTGGTAACCCAGTGGTTGGTTGGCATGCAGATATTCTGTGCAGTGAAGAAGAGATGCTATGCTAGCAGACAGAGCTAATAGAAAACGCGACTTTGACAGATATTCATGTAATATTACAGATATTGTTTTGGTGCTAAAGGGGTAAGGAATCATTTATGAACATGTTTAAGAGTAGAAGGCAGCCAGAAAGAAAGTAGCAGCAGATTCCGCCCGCCGCCTCAGCATTTGGACAAGAGAAGGATCAATATATAGCGCCCTCTGCTGTTTAAAAAAAGTACTGCGATTCAATTTTCAGAAAATCGATATCAACCGTGATACCTATGAATCGATTTTTAACTGCCTTACGATTAATCGTTACATCCCTACTCACCACTAGTCATTATAATATAATTTTTTGACAGATATTGTGTTATTTCTGTTTGATTTGGTTACAGGTGCAAACTTCCTAATTTACCCAAGCTCATGTGCACTGTAAAAAAAACAAAAAAAAAACAAAAATTTCTTACAGAATTTACCAGATTGAATCTGTGGAGGTAGATTGCTTCCACATTCATCATTTGCTTTCAGTATATCTCTACTCAAAAGAACATGTGGAATGTACCAAAAACCTGTAGATAAATGAAACCTGAGTTTATACACAAATGTACCTATAATGTTTTTTTGATGCAGCTGGTGAATTCTTGAACCCAAAGAGCTTTTTATCAAAGGTTCCATAACATGGTGTTCAACGTGACTGCAGCAACTGTCTGGTATCAGAGAGAAGTTTACTCATACACTGAATACCTGATATACTAAGAACCCAAATGAAGAGTGCAAAATTAGGTGCACTTGCAAATAGATTGCACATTGTGTTGCTTTTGATTTACCAACATTATTAAAACACACAATAACAGGTGTTAAAAGTGACAGAATTAGGATTGCGAACCCTCAAACTCTGGTGTGGGAACGTGTAGGAGCTAAGGAGCGTTAGCACACAAACTATATGACATTTTAGATGTGTTATTGGAAAAGGCAAATAGACATATCCTATTCTAGAATTACAACCTGAATATGTTTCACACAATTATATTAATTCAGAGTTTAGATTTGACTAAATATACTACAAGGGAACATGTGTCTCCTTTTCATTATGTTTTGATTTTATTATTACTAGTCAATGCATTGGGTTGATTGAACATAAGTTTTTTGAGTTAAAATCAGTCCCCATCATAAATTACAGTTTATTTGTTTTTACATTTAAACATTCAGTGATTTACGTTTAGTTTAAAGATCTAGTAAATGTTTATGAAGATGTAACTGAACATGATGGGCTTTTCTTCCTTCAGCCCCTTCTCATATTCATATAAATCATGCTTTTTTCTTTCTATACAATTGTTTGTGCTTGTTTAAAATAAATAAACAAATAAATATAAAAACAAAGCGTCTTTTTTTTAAATTCCAAAAATGTTGATTGAGTGAAAAAGACGTAAAAAAACCCCACTTTACTAAATAAATGTATGAAACAATCCCTGGTATTTAGTTAAATGTTTATAAATCACATTACATGTGCTATAGTGATCTACTTGCATCTCCTCCTTCCACTATTTTACATTTCATACCAGATTCATCCATATTGTGTATTTATAAGAGACAAATGCATTAAATTTGCACGTTTTTTATAAACCTTTAGTAGGTCACACCCTAAGTGATGCATAAGTGTCACTATGGGATTAACAGTATAAGAAAGCCATGCTAGAACCTCACATGTCCTAGCGAAGAATAAAAACATTGACTAAACAACGTTATTTGTAATGAAAAACTAAATCAAAGAGGAAATAGCAAATATTCTCTGTTAAAATCCAGTTTGAAAGCACGTCACCACAAAGCATGCTGGGAAAGCTTGACTGAACTAATGTAAAAACATAATTTGACTGTAGGGGGGGTTCAGGGTTACCTTGGACCAGGATGTGCACTGAGGTGGTTCTTGGTCGACTGCTGGTCTGGACCGCACACACGTACTGCCCCTCGTCCATCATGTCCACGTTTTCTATCTTGATGGTGAACTCCTCCTGGTTGAGGGTCACCAGACTCACTCTGGGGTCCACTGACCACTTGTCTTCTCCTGCGTACAGTATACTGGAGCGGTTCAGCCACGCTGTGTGTGTGACTACGTCTCCCTGTGCACACCTGGAAGAAAATAGCATCAAAACTGTTCAAATGTGGAATGGAAAATTCTAATTTAATGAAAAAGTAGAACATGGCAAATGTTTAAAGATATTTATTCTCCAAAAAACAGGATGAAGTGTATACCCAAAACAAACTACAAAAATGACACAACAAAATGACTCTAAAAACACTGAAAATATATCAAATGAGAACATAAACCCTTCTTTGTTCTTTCCTATATTAATTATCTGGTTGATCATTATTTTAAATGCTGAAATGAATATTGATAATTTGGCCCACAAAATGATGGAAAAATACCCAATATTTACGCCAAAAACTCAACAGACAATCACAAAAATACAGAAAAATCACTGAAAAAGTATAGAAAACGTCAAAAATAACTCCTACAACACAATTTGAGAGAAAAGCATACATACAGACTGCAAAAACACAAATGACAACAAAAATACAGAAATTGGCTCAATAAACACACAATGCAAAAATAAGTAAATAAAAAAAATAACAATGAAATACAAAATGACAAAAATAAACAAAATGAAAACCAAAATACACAGTCTAAAAACACAAAAGATAACAAACTTTTTGTATTATTCTAAATGATGACAAAGACTGTTCATAACTGTGATAAAACTGATGTAAACGATTAGAAAATAATGACAGAAAAAGTAACTACACACAGTGTTTTTTTCACACGTGTGAGTGCTGTTGTTTCACACACATTTACACACTGTTTCTGACAATCTGTTAATAAACGAGGACCATTGAACAAAGGCAGACGTTAGGTTTCCTTTGATAATCTGCCCACACACTCAGTGATAGTCAGAGCGGATTGAAGCCATGGGCGTTAATGTAGCTCCATTGCAATTATAGCACATTAGTTTCATCAGTCACTAAATGTTGCTTTGATAGTGAAGCTGGGTCATTGATCTCTGACTGCAGCGGCTCAGAAACATCTGCTCCGTTTTCACGACAAATCCTGTGATCACAGCCTCCAGAATCAAATAAATAACCAAGCTCATCAAAGGTTAGATTTAGAGTTTCAACATTCTCTCTACAAATTATAATCAAGCAGTTGTTGAAGTAACTTCAAATTGTATGTTAAATTTTGCATTTTCTGCCATGTTAAACTTCTATTTGTACTTATTAAAAAGCTGTTAATTGATCCTGATCCAACTCTCAACATTTTAGTCAAACTATTTCAATTTGTGGTATTTAGTTGTAAAATGTCAGAGTGACTGACCTCTATGGGTTGAGACCAGGCTATTGGCTGAGATAGCATAGCCTTTCACCTCAATGCTAACATGTAGCAGCTAGCACCTCAATGCTAACATGTAGCACCTAGCACCTCAATGCTAACATGTAGCAGCTAACACTTCAATGCTAGCATATAGCAGCTAGCACCTCAATGCTAATATGTAACAGCTAACACCTCAATGCAAACATATAGCAGCTAACACCTCAATGCTAACATGTAGCAGCTAGCACTTCAATGCTAACATGTAGTAGCTAGCACCTCAATGCTAACATGTAACAGCTAGCACCTCAATGCTAACATGTAACAGCTAGCACCTCAATGTTAACATATAACAGCTAGAACCTCAATGCTAACATGTAACAGCTAGAACCTCAATGCTAACATATAACAGCTATCACCTCAATGCTAACATGTAGCAGCTAGCACCTCAATGCTAACATGTAACAGCTAGCACCTCAATGTTAACATATAACAGCTAGAACCTCAATGCTAACATGTAACAGCTAGAACCTCAATGTTAACATATAACAACTATCACCTCAATGCTAACATGTAGCAGCTAGCACCTCAATGCTAACATGCAGCAGCTAGCAGGGACAATGGTCCTAGTGGAGCAGACAGTGTCTCCAATCCACACTGACACTCAGACAGGGTTCAGAACCAATAATAAATCCATGAGTGACAAATGAACAAAGTCAGTGATAAATGATTGTAGTGACAGTCGACCACTCTGTGGTAGAGGATGTGGGCGGGGCTAGAAGCTCTGCTACAGATAGCATCGTCTGACCCAACTTATCAACTGTTATGTAGAAAAACTATTTCAAACTAAATTCATCATCTTCATTAACTAAGATTAATAATTACAAAATCTCTAATTAATTAGATTAACTAAATCCCACTACAAGTAAAATGATATAAATCAATGTCAATTGAAAGAATTGTGTTAATCAAACTTATTAGCTTCATTTAAAAGAACTTAACTCATGCGTTACAATTTAATAAAGTTGGTTAAACTATTTTCTTCTTTCAATGTGGACGTTAACATTTAATAATTGTAAGTCACATGCAGAATATTTCTCAGTATGGTTTGTATTGTCACAGTAACAAAACATCAGCTCTGTTTACGCCGCCATAGCTTTTGTTTACGCCATCAGTCACTTCCACTTCAGTGACAACAGTGGGGTCAATGTATCCTTTAGGTTACTGTAGAGCTGTGGTCAGGAGAGAAGAAAGAAAGGAAGATGATGTGTGTTTGTATGAGAAATCAATACATTAATACCTTTCAAAAATAATGGATCATTGGGAACATGAAATGTGTGAGGTTATAAATTTACAGTGACAGTGTGGCCTCACAGTTATCATCTTTAACGGCTACAGTACATTCATCTCACCAACCTGTCACCATGTTATAAAGAGCAGGACACGACTAAATGTTAGACTTTATTAGTTTTTTGTTTTTTTCATAAAGGTTTCCAGGCGTACAAAAGGTTGATACTCGAAAACTTTAAGGAACATTTAACCAGAGGTGTGAATAATACTGATATATCCTCCCCGTTTGAAAATTGTACTCAAGTACAAGTAAAAAGTAGCTCAATTAAATAATACTCAAAGTATAAGTTACTAGTTACTTTCATCCCCCACGATTATTATTGGTAATAAATGTTGGTACGGTTCCCTTACTTACAGTAAAAATCTCATGTAGAAAATTAAAAAGGAAGAGACCAAATCTACCACAATTGGTAGATCTGTATAAAATAAAAGGTTTGTCAAAATGTACAATAAATCAAAAAAATAAAATAACATCAATAAATTAAAATCAAATGCCGTAATGCTGTTTTGGTGCCGTCCATTATGTTCAATCTGATTGGTCGACTATGATGTGATGCGTTTTCTGGCCATTTCATGTTTTGCAGTTTCACAATGTCTGTTGATTATTTTAAGTACAATTAAAATGACTGATTTAGAAAAAAAACCTCAAAAAAGTACAAGTAGCCATAAAAGCAACTCACTTACAGTAACATGAGTACATGTAATCTGTTACCTTCACTCTGCATTGAAGAGTCACATGGTTTTGAACCATGTGAGAGGAGACACGAGAACCCACATGCACTCAGGGAGAACATGCAAACCATGTGCAAAGAGACATAGGCCACCAGAGCTTGGACGCAACATTAAACATTTAAAAAATAACACCAATGAAACAAAAAACAATACTGTCTGTGTTTTTGCTTTGTTTGTGGCAGAAAACCCCAAATTATGCATTAACACAAGGTTTTACAATAGTGGATGTTTGTCGTGTGAAATATAAATAAAAAAAAGAAATAAATGAGTGCATTAGTTGTGCTAAGAGGTACTTTAGTCGAAAATCAAATCTAATCTGAGGGCACACAGTGGAGATAGAAGAAGAAGAAAGCTACAATGACTTTGGACCAACAGTTAGAGGTAGTTTGAGCGTTTGAAGAAAGTTGGAGCACTTTTCATCAGCAGACAGTCCATTAGTGATCTCCTGACTTTATTGTAAAGCTCGCAGCAATAAGTGGACGATGATGGTGTTGATGGAAGACGAGAAAAAGCTCCCTGCTTCTCTTATGTTCTTGTTAACATTGCTGAACTTTCTAATGGGTTCTCAGTGGAGTAACACTCTTACGACAGCGTTGTAGAACATTTGTGGATGTTCTTTTTTTGGGATTTCTTTACAACCACCTGTGAAGTCTAGGGCAAATCGCCAAAAGTGTGAAAAAAATGACAAATCACAAGACATTTCATTTGTTTTTATGGGAAATTGGGTTCAGACTTTTTATATGCATATTGTCCTTTGTGTCTATTTCAAAAAGTACCTGTAGTGTACAAAAATGTGTTTAATGTATTACTAATAAATACAATATATGCACTAGAAGAGATAGAGAATAGATTCTCATTAGTGGTATTTGCACGTTTTATATAATGTCCAGTTTGGAGCCGGTCTTCTTTGTTCCTGATGTGCTGTAAACTGGGATGGATTCCAGCAAAGCTCTGCAGCCAGAAACAGCTACAAAAGATGAGTGAGTGATGTTTTGTTCCCTTCCCATCCTGTCTGGACATTGTTCTTGGCTCATCACTGGATGCCCCATCAACATCAATTGTAACAGCATGTACTGGGATGTTGAAAACTTGCAAATGACTATCAATAACAATCAGTGGTGTCTGTCTGGGTAGAAGTCTTTTATTTTCCATTAAACACAGAAAGGAAAGTATGTGGACAACACGTTCACAGTTTAGTGGAAACAAAAAAAGACAATTTCAGAATCTGAAACGTATAAAGAGTCGCAAAGTTTGTCGAAAAATAAGCACCCTTTGCAAACCTTGCAGAAGCTTATGATGAGACCTTGATACTTTACAGTATTCTGTGACAGAATGTACTGGAACTAAGCTGTACTTCAGGCTACTGCTCTTCCCACACAACAATGAGCCACTGAACAGATGTAAAAGCAGCAAAACAATGAACAGCAGCAGAAAAATCACGCTTTCTTTGAATATCTACCAATTCAATAGGTAGTATATGTTCCGACGTTGATTTGAGACTAAAGTAGGGCCCTCTCTTTAACCAATGCCCTCCATGCCCTGATAGTTCTCAGGCTAAACATGGTGGATGTCCAGTGTTTCAGTGTTTCTCAGGGATGGATTATTTCAGAGAAAGAACCAAGAATAAAGTGTGTTTTTCATTTTACCTTCACTCTGTGCAAAGTCAATACTTAATTTAAAATACTAAAATGAAGACAATCCATTTTTAAAACAACAAATTATTTTTCAAGCTAAGTATTATGGTGAGTATGTGACCCACAGCAGTGGCTAACTGCTACATCATAAATCACTAATCAGTCATATGCTAATAAACAGTGTTCGCTCTAGGCTGATGCAACATAAATCTGCCCAACCAACCACAAGCATCTCTCGCTGTAACAATAATCACTTCCTTTTATACGCAGCTGATTCTTCCTGATTGGTTGTGCTTGCACAGGACCAGGAAGTAGACACACCCACAGACACAAACACACACTCTCTTCCAGACCAAATTCAGATATATAGATGTATATCATTATGTCCATTTATAATAATCAAATTAATTATGATCTGTCAACTTTGCACTGTTTAGCAAAAGCCTCACGTTTAAAGCTATGGTTCTTAACACAAAGAAAAGGTGAGATTAGCCTTGTTCTTTAGAGAGGTGAAGATATAAACATAAATAATAAAATAATTAATTAATGCAGAACCCTAGAGCGACATGAGCTAGTGATTCAAACAGCTGACTTCATGATTTACTCTGATGCGATAAACACAAACTCTAGAAACAGTCAGTTTGTCCGACTCGTAATCAGAATAGACGCTTAAGTAACCATGTGTTTTACATCAACAACAGTAACAAGAGTGCTTGGACAGCCAAAGCCAATTGGTATTTTGATCAGCTGTTGGAATTCCACCGCCCCAAACTAGGAATCCATCGTTTTAAAACCTCTGATACTGTTATTCAAAGCATGGAATAATTTATTTATAACTTCAACTAGCCTACTTGGCAAAAGACCCAAAAATCACAATTTTCTCATAAAATTCAAGTTTTTTGCATTTTCTCAGTTTCTTTCATGCTGACCCGTTTCTGGATTATATGTCGAGTTACAGTATAATATGTGACAAATAAGTACTGTCAAACAACCATGGAAATTGAACAGGATCCTTTTGATTTGATGGTCAGTTATTATTAATTTGTAGCGGTTGATAAAACTACAAGGCTACTTAAATATCTAAATCACACAAAATGATTAGATTTTCCAGACCTTTAAATGCTGTATACTCAGTGGTGTGGTGGTTTTTTATGGTGAAGAAGGTAGCGTTCTGTTTGGACTTATTTCCGCGTTATAGGAATTCCAAATTGCGATTCTTTGCTCTCTTTTTTTGTGTATTACTGCCAAACTGCCGCCATGCTAAGCTAACTGTGCCTCCGTGTCAGTGAGTGTTGTTCGTTGAAAAGGGTCAGGTCTGAAACGTGGCGCAGCGTGGCGTTCTGAAAGTTGTGTACTCAAATACACTGGTACGGCGGTATATAAAAAATTCATATATAACGGTATTCGGTATGAACGGGTATAACGCCCAGCCCTGCTCTAACCCATTGGTTCCCAAACTTTTTCTGTTGTGCCCCTCTTTTGAAGAATTACAAATTATTGAAAAGGGTAAAAGTTTCCTCTGACCTCATAAAAACAAGATAAACTGTTGTGTTTTTCATGCTCCATGTTCACGTGTACACAGTAATGCAGAACGCAGACTTTTGCACAATTTGGCCTCAGCTTGATGACCATCCTACGCTCTAAGCACCAAGAACTGATGGTCAATAACTGCTTTATTCAGAATATGCATAGGTCACAAAGCAACACACAACCTTCTGGGGTGCAATACAAAGGCTTCATATAATGCATTTCATCTCAATATAATTTTTTAGCTCCTCTATGATTTATTTCTGTTCTACGTAGGTTAAAGGTCTTCTTGCGCTGATTGCAGTAGCTATGGATTCCTACTCCTCAGCTGGATAAAAACAAGTGTGGATGGGCTCCAGCAGCTTCCACTCAAACCCAGTAGAGTGGAAAAAGAACAGACTGCAGTGGATAAAGACACCAGAATGATATCCAAGTGCAACAACTCAAAGTAAGTAAAGGGCTGTTATAAACCTGAAAGAGGTACCTTGTGAAAAACGACAAGTTGAAATCGTCCAGATGCTTTGAAGAGCGTCAGACAACAAAAGAAGGTAAATGAGCTAATGTGGCGATTGCATAAGAGCAGAGAGGTCAATGCTTACACCCTCTGGATCAAGTATATACTATAAAATAAAAACAGAAGCACCAACTGGAGAGCAATCACTGCAGCTAATGACGTCGTCAAGTGTTTGCCTCACAGCTGTGGAAAAAGATTATGACTGAAACAAAGGCAGAGGACGAAAACGTTTGCTTATTGTAAGCAAAAGTCCACACGTTGATAGAACTATAAAGCTTAGGCATCCATATGTCAATAAATAAAGAATAAATGATTATAGGACACAGAGCCAAGCTACAATGGCCTCATGCAAAGGATTTACAATGTTGAAATAACCCAAAGTTGGGGTCCAAAATAAAAATTAATAAGTCAAAGAGTAACTTTAATGTGATAAATTAAAACTGATAAAAAAAAAATAAAAAAAACACATTCCCACATGCAGTTATGGGCCAATAAAAATAGTAAAAAATAAGTATTTTTTGGACTTCTAGAGCGTGTGAGTCTAGAACCAATGCATATCTGTGACTAATCATTAGTGATGTGAACAGTCTATGTTCATAGCTCTAAGCTGATCACATTACAGGGAGCTGAGACATATGCTAAGTAGTTTACTGAAGACCCAAACATGTTCCAGACCCAAACACACACTGACTTTGTGACTATTTAGAGGAGCTGACATGTCCACCAGATAGGATGTATAGCAGATCTATTTCTATATTCTGAGAGTAGGTGGAGCTATATTACTATACCATATTTACCTTTCTATGTGATGGAGTTCCTGAGATATTGGAAGACAAAAATGGAAGAAAAATAATGACGGATGAAAATCGACAAATACCCCCCTCACTAAATTGTCCATATCTCAAAAAGTATTCATCCAATCAAACACAATATTTACAGTGTAACTATTGAATAATCACAGAACAAATGGTAAAAAAAAAATGGTAATTTTTTTCAGACCAAAGTGCGTGGAATGTCCAGAAAATGTGTTGAAATGATATAGAGTGACCCGTATGTAAATCCATGTTTTAACTTGGTCTATAGAAATGATAATTTCAGGATTAGCATGTCTTTGATTGTCATTGTTGCTTAAATGAAATTACAGGTCAGAGTAATGAGTTGGGGCTAAGCCAGGGGTGTCAAACTCATTTTAGTTCAAGGACCAAAAACGAACCAGTTGGATCATAAGTTGGTCACAGGTTTTTAGACGGAAAACAAACTATTGCAACATTATTGTGCCCAAGTTTGCACTTCCAGTTATAAATTAGACGTAAAGTATAGAAGGCATCAACAAAATATATGAAATAAGTGACTGATACTTAAACGTCATTTGATTTATTTCTTTTTGACCAATTTGTATTTAGTTTGGGGAGATTTTGTGGAATAATTTGAGAAACAGAGTTCTTTCAACAACAATTTACAACTGAATTATTTGGTAATTTACACAATGATTCATGTTTTCACCGTCATTTTCACTTTCTCTAGTGGGTCGAATCTGACGCTCTGAAGGGCTAGATTTGGACCCCGGGCCTCAAGTTTGAAACGTGTGGGCTAAGCAGCCCTTCAGTAATTCATGGCCAAGTACTGTAATTGTTGTCGCCTAAAACGCCTGATTTTGCTGCAGCTTTTTCCAAAAATTGTGGCAAAAGTTGCAGTATTTTAGGGCTTTATTATTTTCTAAAACTTTGCATAAACTGATCAATTTGCATAAAAATAAAAAAATAAACCTGATTCTTCTTTTTTCTTTCAAAAACAATACAGAAAAGAGCTCAGGTTCTCAACAATTTAACAAGATATGAATAATTTCCATTACATTTCAAAGATTAACAGTGGATAGAATATTTTCAATAGAGAGTGGTTGTTCACATTTTTGAAACAAAAACAAAAAAGTTGTTCTTTTCCTGTAAAAATCACCTCAATGCAGGATGACTCGTGACTTTTGCTACATACACTCTTGTGGCAGAAGAGTCTCATACGTTCAGCAATTTGTAAATGTGTGCATGGAGATACCACCAGGAGGCTCAAGCACCGATGATATTAGTAACTGCTGCTTTTTTTACTTTTAGCTACAAACTTCATCAAAGATTATATATAATAGTAGAGGTTCATTCAGGTTATTTTCTTTTATCATTTTAGCTAGTTCTTGAAATACTTTTAAACAGGTTCTTCAGACACGTTTGTCGCTATTTTGCTCAGTAGAGTCATATTGGCTGTTGTGACACATTCTGTAATCAGACTAAATGGAGATTCTGGTCGAATTGACTATAACCAAATTTTTGTTGGGTCACGGAATTAGTCGCAACACCTGATTCACTCTGGGCTTAGTCAGATTGGTCAAAACTGGGGAAATGGGCAGAATTTCAGGGCCGACACATAATTCAAGGGCTTTGGATGAATTTGCATTAATAGTTGAGATTGCAACACCGTGAATTCCTGGAGGGTGTGGCTAAGCTACGGTGAAAGAGCACACTGCCACATTCTAACCAACTCTCTACCGTTCATGTGTTGATGTCGGAGAATGTGTAGATAAAAATAATTTTTGTGTCCAGAGGAGAAATATGATTGGCTCTGCCACACAGTGTATAGGATGAGACTCGGCATGTCTGTTTGAAAGTTAGGCTTTTTATTACGCCAACGCATTTCGACTCCTCAGGGCTTTGTATGAAAGGCCTAAGGTGTAAAGTGTACTTTATTGTCCCCGTAGAGAAATTTGTCCTCTGCAATTGATCTTCCAAAGCCACTAGGACCTCTGTCAGGAGCAGTGTCAGGACCTATCTCCTGATGTTGAGGCTAGGCTTGGTCAGGACTACCAGAGCTGGGGGATTTTGCTCTTTCTGCGTCATCGACCCCACCCCCTACAATACCGCCACACGCACGCCTCTTTGGAAACCAGCCGGAGCCAATGTTGACCTGTTTGGATGCAAATAATGCAGACTTGCTCCTGAACTCGGGTGCATGTTTGTACAGAAAACTCTGTGTAAGATGCGGCTGGGGTAGCCGGATCCTATCCGTGTCCGCTGTTTGTGAAGGGCTTCAGTGTGTTGGGTTTGGGCCGTATTGTAACGCAATTGAAAAAATAATGATTGGGTGATCGTCTAAAGGCAAATGTCATCTTCTTCTTGAACAAAACATGATAGCTATATTCTTAATGACTTCCATCACAAATCCAGCATGTTCTTGGATGTGTTCGTACAACAACAACAATCATAAATATGTCTAAGTTTATATCTCAATAGTACATTTCTGTCTAAACAAATCAAAAATAATGCATTGATGGTATAAAATTCACTGTTAAATGACGTCTTTGTATGAACTTAAGGCAGCGCACTGAAGGCGCCACAGCAAAGGCAGCAGATCAAAGGCGGTGCAATTTGGTGAAGGCTGCGCAGCGAAGGCGGTGCGACAAAGGCGAGGGCCGTTTATCGCTGCTTGTGGCTATATTTGTGATTATTTTTGAGACAAATTTCTCCCCATACTGCAGAGGAGGCAATGACCTGAAACTCATCTGTGTGCTTGTGTCCGAATCCTTACCTAGTCAGTAGTGGTGCTATAATGGTATTTTAACTATAGCAAATGTGTTGGTTTTCCTAGAAACACTTGAATTTAACACAGTCTTTGTATCTGAAACTTTAAAAAAAATAATAATTGAGAATCAACTGATGCTGGACCACAGACGTGACCACCAGACACACAAAAAACCCTGAAACTGTCACATGGGGAACACATATTCCAGTGAGCAAAGCACACCATGAAACAAACCACTTCTGGTTTTTATACAAACGCTGTTTCCACAGAACAAGGAGAGAACAAAGGCAGTGGTGGACGCGTCCAGCAACTCTTCTGATGATAATCGAGGCTCAGCGTCTGTGAAAGTGTGTGAGCTTTGTTTAATTGAGCCGCACGCGACGCAGCTAAAGCAGGGATAAAAGTTCCCCTGTGAATAATATCAGCAGCACTCTGCGTAGCTCCACACATCAGCCCCAGACTGCTGTTGCTGTCTCTTCCTCTGAGCATTTAAAGGAACTCCAGACAAGTCCATAATGGTGTAAGAGATAGTTAATCATTATCTGACTAAAAACAAGTGGAATTCTAAGAGTGAAGCACATTATTCATTTAAATATATCAGTCAGATTTGTATTTTGATGTATTTTTTTTAATTCTGGATTAGGTGCAAACAGGTCGAGTCTTTCATCAGGTCCTGGAAACCTACATGGACCTTATGGACTGATATTAAATGATTTCCAGGGCTAAATAATGAAATATGATTTGATCAAAAACCTGCTGACACACTATTCCTTGTTTTCAAAGCTCCACAGGAAACGTTCATCTGTTGATGTTCTCATTACTGCTCAAATCTGATGACAATCTAATAACAATATTTTTCTCCGTGGGGAATAGGCAGATTTAGCCACATTTATAATGAAAATGGCTTTTTTTCTCTCCAATTTTGGACTAAATAACACTGTTTAACCAAACATGGTGAGGGCCAAGGATGATACTAAATTATAAATTTAATTACATAACCTTATCTAAAATTTATGTACACAAAGCACAATTAAAAAAACAAAACCTTTTTAATGCAGTCTGGATTCCCTGGTCATGAATAATTAAATTATCCATTAGAAAGACGGGAAACACAATATATCTGCTTATTAAAACACTTTGTTTCTAGGTGTTTGTGAGGTGCAGAATTACTGGTAAATGTATAATTCTAAAAGGTCACTACAATAAGGAAAAGTATCACTACTTGGTTGAAAATGTACTTAAGTACAAGTAAAAGTCCTGGTCTAAATCACATGCGTCAAACTCAAGGCCCGGGGGCCCAATTTGGCCCTTCAGAGCATCCGATTCGGCCCGCTGAAGAAAGTGAAAAAAAACCCAGAGAAAACAAGAATCATTGTGTAAATTAACAAATAATTTAGTTGTAAATTGTTGTTGATAGAACTCTAAATTTTTCAAAAATCCTGCAATTTTTAACCAAATTAAATAAAAATTGATTAAAAATAAACAAATCAAAGGACATTTAAGTATCTGTCATTTATTGCTTAGATATTGCTGATGCCTTCCATACTTTATGTCTAAAATAAAACTGGAAGAACAAAACTTAATGTTGAAATAGTTTGTTTTACAACCTAAAACCTGTGGCCCACTTGTGATCCTATTGCTCCATATTTGGCCCCTGAACTGAAATGACTTTGACACTATTTGTCTAAATATTTACACCAGTAAAAAGTAGATTATTTAAAATGTACTCAGAGTAAAAGTTACTTTTTGAGTGGTGTTGGGTTTTTCTTCTGTCGTCTAAAAAGGAAAACGTGATACAAATATTCAGTAAAAAAGTGGTTTTATTTAATGTTAAACCTTTAATCAACTTAAAAATAAACAACATCCATGAGAGACGCCAGACGATGGAATCAGAACTATTAAATAATGGAAGATCAATATCACATTCCTGTTAAATGGACACATAAAGTGTAACTAAACACCAGGGTTTTTGCTGACCTGCCACTATGGGGGAAATTAGAAAAATGCCTTGATTAAGGGTGTGGCCCCCAAAGCACTTAAAAGGCCCATATTACGCTAAATAAACTATTCTGTGCTTTAAACATGATAAAATGTTATTATGGCTTCATACACGTCTAAAGTGTTTTTACCATTGATTCCATCAATCATTAGTTAGAGGGTGATTTACTCCTTTCTTACTACAGGGTGAACACAAACACCTCGCTACTATTTGATGACACGTTCCCACTTTGACGCAACACTGAGCTGGAGAAGCCACGCCTCCAGGAAGCTCTCTGTCGTGATTGACATGTAAACAGACACGCCCACGAAGGTGAGCATGTCAGCGTCCTTCACACAGTGCTATGTATGTATTTTCTACAGTCTATGGGGTGAAAGCCCCGCCCCCACGCTCTGTCTCATGTTTATAAACCAGCATGAGCTCAGCTACAGAGTGGGTGGGAGGAGGGTGGGCCGTCCTCTGGCCCTACGTCACTGTGCGGAGAGGAGGAAGTCAGTGTCCCATCTATAGACACGCCCACTCATGAATATTCATTGTGTAGAGTTGATCAGAAAGTGACTTTTCAGAGGCTAAAGCTCAAATGCTACATTGTTGGAGTTCTTATAACAAATGGAGATGGGTGAAAAATAGCATGAAATGAAAGCTTTAAGAAACACCCAGTCACAGCAGCCCCGCCCCCACAGCGCTGCACAGTTCCACATGGAGCAGTGAGGTCTAGTGGTGGTGGGTGTACTTACACTTAATTCTTTATATAGCGGATCATTAAAACTGTATATTAAGTTTTATTCCTATTTGCATTCAAACAGAAGGTGACTTTAATGGGGCAGACATTTTTTCACTCTATATATGACAATAATGAACAAAAAAACCCAGAATGAATACTGAGGACCCGCTATGCAACTCTACCGCAGACACGTAAGAACGCAAAAGTTACACTTTTATCTTACGATACAATTTGCATGTCACAATATGATTTATCCTGATATATCTTCTTACTAAACAACACGATATACACTGCGATATATGGCGTAATCAATAATTAAGAATTTTATTTTTATTTATTTTAGTACAAAATGGTATGAAATACAATTTATTAAAACATTTATTTACTTGTGAGAACAAGTAAATGGTAACTAACCAATCAAAAAAATATGTTTATCAAACTTTCAAATTACATTTTATAAAAAACTTTAACTGTTGCTTCTACAACAGATTCTGAATCTGTTACGTTTCCTAAATGCATAATGAAAATAAAAAATAACCACATAATTCTATCAAAGTGACCAGAGTGTTTTATGAAAATAAAGTTAAAAGTCATCGAGTCGTGAGGTAGTTTAACAAGGTCTGATGGTGCGTTCACTGACACCTAGTGACTGGGAGTTTACGTGCTATTTTTATGTTCGCAACATTTAATGTTTTTTTCATTAAAGAACATTTGTTGGATCAATACAATAATCGCGTTGTGAAATGTTGTGGTATTTTGTCAAATCGATTTTTTCTCACACTCTTAGTGTACGCAATGCTGTGCACCGCAAATATGACATTTACTCAGTAATTAATTCAAACTAAAATGTAGCGAAGTAAAATGCTTCCAAAAAAACATGCTCAAGTAAAAGTGCTGATTTTTCAAAAATACTACAAAGTACAAGTACACAAAAATGTACTCTATTACAGTAACGCAAGTACATGTAATCTGTTGTTTTTCTAAACATAATTTGGTTTATTCAATAAATCTGTGTTTTATGTGGACTTCCATTCTTTATTTTATTTATTACACATTTAAAACATGCTGCTGGGGATGGTGCATGAATAATATTTTACCATGGTAATATACATGTGCACTAGAGCAATGCTTTTAAACAACATGCAACAGCACTGTGCAATGTAAATGGACTCTAACATGTAGTTTGATTCCCTTTCAAAGCCTGATCTTAACATCAATTTACATCCTGAGTGATTTTTTCTGCTTTAGAATTGATGATATTTCCCTTTCATCCTCATTTCTGCACCTTAAACCTCCTCTGCTCATGTTCTTTGTTCTTTGAGGCAATTATCGGCAAGAAGAAAAATCAGCTCTTGGCTGTAATCTTGGAAAATCGACATGTACGTGTTCATTACTGTGTATTGTCCCGTTTTAAAGCCTAGTTAGTGGCCTTGTGTATAAAAATGTATTTCTTTGCTTTGAATTAATACAGTTGAAATTGTTCCTGAATAAATGTTTTTCACCTGCGAAACAATACAAATGTATGTGGGTCAATGACGTATCTAGGATTTCACTGCATATTTCATAAAATGTTCATTATTATTCAAGGTTTGCATGAATATTATGATAGAAATAAATATAGAAATACTGATAAATCTTATACAGGACTATAATAGAACTAAAATAGCGTTAATAGATTTAGAGTCATTTTAAAGGTTTTTTCAAAACATAAATTACAGAAATCCTTTAGTAAGTACGGCGAGGTATTTATTAGGGCCACATTCAAACAAAAATAAATCTGAGCACTACAAGATGAGAGTCGCGCTTTCAGGAATAAAGTCGTAATTTTATTAGATTAAAGTTGTAATATTCAGAGATAAAAGTAATTTTGAGAATAAAGTTGAAATTTTGAGAAGAAATTCATAATTTTGAGAAGAAATTCGTAATTTTGAGAATAAATTAAAAATTTTGAGAAGAAATTCGTAATTTTGAGAAGAAATTCGTAATTTTGAGAAGAAATTCGTAATTTTGAGAATAAAGCTGTAATTTTATTAGATTTAAGTTGTAATATTTTGAGTAAAAAGTTGAAATTTTATTAAAATTGCAATATTCCAAGATTAAAGTCAGAATGTTTTAAGAATAAAGTAATAATTTTATTAGAATAAAGGTTTTTTTTTTTATTATATTAAAGTCGTACCTATTTGGAAATTAAAGTCATAATATTTTTAAAATAAAGTCAGATTAAAATCTCAATATTCCGACATTAAAGTTGTAATATTTTGAGAATAAAATCGTAATTTTATGACAATAAAGTCATAATTTTATGAGATTAAAGTTGTAATATTTTAAGAGAAAAAAGAGCATATATACTAAGTTACTACATTTTATGAATTTAAACTATTTTTAACTAAAACTAATGCAGTTGGACAGAATATTTTTGTGTCACATCATTAAACATATATAGTTTTTACAGGATTATTATTATGATTATTATTATTTATTATTTTTACAGGACTAAACGTATAGTCGTTGCTCGTATGAAAGCACCTCAGAGACTCGTTCTCAGGTGTCATTGACTCTGCAGTCCTGACTAAATGCAATGTGGATGGAGATAAATGAAAAGAATGAGTCCAACAATATGGGCTGGCGAGGCGTACTCAGTCTCCAATTCTCTGTAGTGTGGCACACAGAAGCAGTCAGTGGCAAAGGCTAAGTGGATAGTGTGGTCTAATGGCCTGGTGATCCTATAAATAATAGCTATGCTCTTTCCTGCCCATTGATCACAGCCTTGGCTACTACTACTACTACTACTGGTGGTGGTGGTGGTGGTGGTGGAGTATAGTGGTAGAGGGAGATGACCTTCCAGCATGCTCCACTGCCTTTTCCACACGCTCCTCTAGCATGATCTATCAAGCCTCCAGAATGACACCCTCTAATTGGCTGCTATGAGAACCTATGATTTAAAAGGAGAACCAGCCTTCACAGAGTGACTGTAGGCAAGGTCAACCAAGTCCACCCAACGTCGGGTCATGAACAGTTTCTTTCCTTCAAGGAAACCATCTTTTAGTGAGATCTAACCACAGACTTTTATTAAAACAACTAGAGCACACGTGTCAACCACAAGGCCCGGGGGCCGAATCCGGCCCTTTAGACCAGAGATGGGCCACTTTTATCACAGTGGGGGCCAAAAAAATGTGATTATATCAGATCTGAGGGCCACGTTATCAATATTCATGTCAGCATTTAGAATAATGACCAATCTGAGCATTAATACAGGAAACAACAAAGGGTTTTGAGTTTGTCGTCCTTTTGTGCGCATGAGTTATATATATTTATATTATATATATATGTTTGTTTTTCAAGTCTTTGTGTGTTTTTGTTATATTTTTCTGTTCTTGTTGTCATTTTGTGTATTTGTCTGTCAGTTTGTGTAATTTAATGCATCTTTGAATGTGTATGTTGTCATTTTGTGTGGGTTTTCTTGGTTTTTCTTTTTTAGTTTTTAGACATTGCGTGTGTCATTTTTGTAGATTTTATCGTGGATATGGCACATTTTTTGTCGTTGATCCATTTAGAATAATGACCCATTAATACAGAAAAGAGCATTTTGTCTTTGTTGTCCTTTTGTGTGCATGGGTTTCCTTGTTTTTTTTTTTTGTTTTTTTAATTCATTTGGTAGATTTTCTCATCCATATGGAAATTTTTTTGTTGTCTTTTTGTGTAGTTATGTGTGTTATACAACTAATTCAGTTGTAAATATCTTCAAAATAAAACACAAATTCAATGAAACTCCACAATATGAGCCGGGCTCTTATTTCCCCCTCACGCTAATATCACATGATGGCAGTCATTTTTAATCTCAAATTATTTTAAAAAAATCTGCAATTTTCTTTAACCTATTCCACAAAATGTCCCCAAATTACATAAAAGTCGGTCACAAAATCAAATTATTTGAAAGCAAAGGTCCTGCAGGGACTAATATCTGTCACTTATTGCTTTAATATTGACAGTTTTATCATTTATTTATACATGGAAATATAAACTAGGGCACAATAATGATTAAATTACTGATTTTTCACCTAAAAACTGAAACTCACTGAAGACAAACTGCTCCGTATTTGAACTAAAATGAGTTTGACACCCATGAACTAGATGACCGATTGTATTCTGTTCTTTTGGTTTTACATCTTATTTTCATACACATGTCAGAGGCCTTTGCACTGGTTTACCAAACGTTTGAATTCCCTTCAGAGATGATTGAATTGATGAAAGAGGAAGGAGGTCAACGTGAGTCTTTCAGAGGGTGAAGAGCTCAACAGGGTATGAATCTATGAAGTATTCACAATAAAACACAAGTTCTGCCTTTCTGTAACACTGAGTGAAGAGCAGTCAATGGTGTACTCAATGAGTATATACTGTCTACTACATACTATAATTATGATTAGGATGAAGAGCGTTACCACTGAAGTATACTGCTAACTTTCCCAAGATGCATTTGAAACCTACAGCGTTTAAAACCTGTAACACACTGAGACTAAATATGTGCCTTGGTTTGTACTTCCATGTATAAACAATATATAAATGATAAAGTATGTGAGTATATCAGTCCCTGCAAGATCTTCACTTAAATTTCCCTGATTTTGGGATAATTTAGTGGAATAATTTGAGGAAAATGTGCCAGATTTTTGAAAACTTCTTGAGTTCTTTCAACAATTTCAGATTAAAAACGACTGCCGTCATGTTTATATATATATATATATATATATATATATATATATATATATATATATATATATATATATATATATATATATATACAGTATATAAGAACTGGAAAACTGAGTTCTCCAAAATATTGTAGATTTTGATTGAATTTTTTGCATTAGGAGGAGCTGAAATATCTACAACTGAATTAGTTGGTGATTTACAAAATGTTTCATGTTTTTTTTAATATTTACTTCCTCAAACTGGCTGAATCTGATGCTCTAAAGGGCCGGATTTGGCCCCTGGTATGAAGTACATTTTAGGACATCCTCAGGTCTCAGAGAGAGGTTTCAGAAAAACTTCTGACATTTATCAGACCAAACGGACTCATGACTCAGCAAAACCTCCGTCAGATGACACGGCCTCAGGCTTCAAAATAAAAGTCATCAGACTCAACGGCCTCAGGCCGTAAAACATGACATAGCGGTTTATTTTTTTGAAGAAACAAGAAATACACATGCTGAAGTAAGTGGAAAAGCTATTCTTTCCTTTTACTTTCTTTAAAGTTAAGATATATCAACGTATTGTTTGATTAATAAATACATATTTAAATGAAAGAATATATCTTAACCTTTAAAAATATATAACAGCTTTCAACTTACTCTCATATCCGAATCAGCACATATTGATGACGTCATGTATATTTACGTTTTCTCAAAAATGCAACGTCATGTCGTGTTTTATGGCCTAAGGTTGTTGAGTCTGATGACTATTTATCATTTCACGGTGTTTGCTTTGACAAGTGACGCTTTTTCATCTGACAGAGGTTTTGCTGAGTCATGAGTCCGCTTGCTCTGATAAATGACAGAGGTTTTCCTGATACCTCACTCTGAAACCTGAGGATGTCCTACAATGGACACCGTACCTCGCTAACACATTTACAGAATGCTGAATTTCAAAACATAATGCTTTTGTTTTGTCCGTATTTTGTGAAGACGGGAGTTTGGTAAGTTTAAACCACATCTAGTGTATGAATATAAGTCTCTGTCGTTCTCACTTCGCAGGGCAACAAATTGTCTTTTAGATTTTTGTAAAACCTAAATGTGCATACTGTATGTCCACCTTATAAAAAACAGTCTGAGTTTAAGGCTGATGCTACCACTGAGTGAAGAGAAGTTCACTGCATCGTTTCTTTAGGTGAAAACTCTCCAATCAAGTCCAAGTCTGTCCTCTCTCTCTCCCGCTGGCGACCAAACGTCCTGCAGCAGATGTTCCAGGCGTAAAATCAATCAGTGCCCAGCACCGTGCTATGTGAGCCTGTTAGATTGCTGTCCAATTCAATCCACTACACTCTGACTTCATGCAAACGTCTGCAACCTCAGCACATGAAGGAAGGATTTGAAGCTTCATCGACCCCTGGGAATGATGGGAAATGACTGGCTTAAAAAAATAAATAAAAAGGAAATGACTGGCTAAACTGAAACACTCAATTTTTTCCCGTTCGAGTGGAAAGTTTGGGGATTTGATTATTCTCCTTTTGCACTTCCAGAGTTCATGCTGGTTGATTATTGATGCTTTCCTCTGAAACGTGAGATTAAAATCCTACATAACAAGAAAGCATTAAACTTCTACCAGTCATTCATACTCTATTCATACTCTTTCTTATCTGATGATGAAGATGAGGACTTTTTTCCTTCTTGTTATTTGGTTATTTTGTTTTAAGGGGCACACGTCCATCTCAATCCAAACACCTTTAACCTGACAGAAACACAGTAACCGCTATGCTAATACTACGGCCTGCTTTTGTCGTATCACATTGTCGGACACGTAACTGCACTTTGACTCAGCTTCCTCTATTGAGAAGAAATGTTTAAATATTTGAACGCTTCCTTGATCAAACACTGCCAATTTAGGTGGAGGTTATTTTAGAATATGTTGATAAAACTGATGTTTTTTTAAAAAAGGGTGAATGGAGCAGTGATGTATCTACAACACGGACAACAGGAGAAAAGATTTGTTTCAATAAGTTCTGATGAACTATTGCCGAGCTCGCAGAACGTCTTCGCGCCGGATAGCACGCACCACGTTCCCGAGAATTCAGTCAAATGACTCGGTTCCACCAGGTAAAAAAGGGGGGCCCCCGTGGCACATACAAATCCGTGTATCATTCGTTTTTCATTATGTAACAAAAACATGAAAAATGAAAAGTGTACTCTCATCCGACGCTAACGGCTATGCTAACGGCAGTTCGGTATGACAAGATCGCTGCTTCCAACTGTGCATCAGAAACGTGTCCTTTTCGCTTTAGCTGGTGTTGAACACAGAACCTCCTCACAGACATTTAGGAGGATTTAGAGACTCCTAACTGTTGCAGAGCTAAAGATATCTCCGAATATTTAACGCTTCACTTTCGGGTCACGTACTTTGGCAAATCGGTGATGGAGAAAACAAATAAAGGTGTTCGTTTTCCGTTTTCTGCACCGAAGCAAAAGAGCTTGAATTTGAAAAACAAGGCGTTTTCCATTTTTTCATTTTGGTTTTGGAAACAAATATCAAATAACGAGTGTTTTTTTTTCATTTTTCATGTTTTTGTTACATAATGAAAAACGAATGAACGACTGATGCACAGATTCATACGGCGTAATGGACCCCATTCATATATTGGTATGTGTCAATGATTCAGTACCACCAACTGTTGCAACCCCTAATTGAATTGTACGAGGCATAATCGTGATTTATGTTAAATTACCTTTGAAACAATATATCACACGACTTTGTTCCCAAACATTTGGAAATTAACCGAAATGAAGGGTTTTAAAAAAAGGCTCTGAGCGTCCAATCATATTCATTCATAGAGTATTCATAACAAACTGCATTCTGATCTAACGAGAACACATGCGTGTTGATGAAAAACAATTTAAGTGTAAAAGTGTGAGAGTGTGTGGGAGTGTTTAGCTTCACAAATAAAAAAATGAATTATTATTTGTATTATTTTGTACCACAACATTCTACTACATTCATAGTAATAATTATGTCAGATATTATTAGATATTGACACTGCTTCCATCAGCCTGTGTGCGTGTGTTTTTTGAACGAGTTAAATATTTTTAAATCATATTAACTGTGTATTCTAAACCTGCTTCCAAGATTTCCCAAAATTGTTGGAAGTTAGTCCTTTGAGTTTTCTGTTTTTATTTTAGTTTTATTTTTGCTTCTAAATTGTCCATGTTGGGTATTTTGTGTTTTGATCTGTTTTTGTATATTATGTCAATGTGATCAACGTGTTAGCGTAAAGATGGTTTTAAGGTGCATCATTCAGTGTAATGACAGGAATGAAGTTTCTCTTTAAATCCTGCAGCAAAAATCCCAAATATCTCAGAATGTGAAGCAGTTGTTGTGACTGTATGTGTGTGTGTGAAAAAGCTGGTTTCACGCTCACACATCATGTTTCCCTCCTATCTCCTTTCCTATCCACTTAAACCCCCGGAAGTGTTTAAGTGGTGGTCATATGATAAAGAGTGTCCAAGTTCTCTTTAAGCTAAGGAAAAGAGGCTCAATGCTTCCTTTTTAACCTCCTTTAGCCTAGGAAACACTGATACATCCTTTACCAAAGGAGACCACATAATGCTGACCCACAATTCCTCGCAGCGACAACATTTAAAGGGACACGCACACCCGACCGCTTACGGAAACTCACGATGACCGACGAGTATCGGAGATCATGTAAGTTACAAACGCAATAATATATTTTGAACAACTCCTCTCCTAACACCTTTCCTTAACCCTATGACATCATCCACAAGGTCAAAGAAAAGTGGATAGGAAAGGAGATAGGAGGGACTATTGGGATGTAGCCTGTGTATTTGTCTCACTACTAGAGAATGCTTCATGGACATCTAGACAAGTCTCTAAGTGGAGTTAGCCTTAACTAGGGCTAGTTGAGGGTTCGAATCCCGCTCTAGCCAAGTCATTGTCGTTGTGTCCTTGGGCAAGGCACTTTACCCACATATGAATGTAGTATGTGGTGCACTATGGCAGCCTCACCTCTGTCAGTCTGCCTCCGGGCAGCTGTGGCTACAATAGTAGCTTACCACCACTGTGTGTGGAGTAAAACAAAAATGCAATGTAAAGTGCTTTGAGTGTCTGTGATATGGTGCTATATAAAATCCATTGCAATATTATTATTATTATTATTATTATTATTAGTGTACATCAATTATTCTGTTGACCTGCAATGATGAGCAGCAGGTTTAGAAAACACACAATGGTGTCAAAACCCTGAACAGGAACGAGCTGGTCAGAAGTTAAATGAACATTCTGATGTAAATGTCAACAAATCTTAATTTGTAACAACATTGATACAGTATGTCTGCATTTACATTTACTGCTTTACATTAGAAGGTCACAGATGTTTTTTAAAGGTATATTTAAAGGGGACATATCATGTTAAATCCACTTTTTTAGCCCTTAAATGCATTTTGTTGTATATTTAGAGTGTTTAGAAGTACAGAAAAAAATCAAATTAATCTCTTCAGGTGCTCAGTAGATATCTTTATATTCTGTTTTGCTCATATTTTTCAATCTGTTTCGATTTTTCTATTCTTTATTACGTTTTTTGAACTATTACATCACAGTATTTGCAGCAGAACTGCCAAAATAGTACATCAACTCCAGGCCCAACACTTCGAGCAATCCTACCATTTTTATTTCTGGCTTTTATTTTGTAGTCCAAGCTCCAGGATGCAGAAGTTACGAGAAGATAAGTCAAAATGTTGGGTTGTTGGATGTAGTAACCCACACGCTTCATTACAACGTCTCCCAGCATCAGAACCTTTTCAAAGTGCCTGGTTGAGTTTTATTTTTTATAGAAATGTACCACATCTGTGGGTAAGGTCATTTTTGTGTGTGTGAAGCACTTCAATGATGACTGCTTCATCAACCTCCACCAGTATAAAGAAGGATTTACAGAAAGACTTTGACTGATTGAGGGTTCAATTCCTTCTATCTTTGGTGACGATGAACAGAGCACTTCGGTAAGCTGTAAATAACGCTAAAAAGTGTGATGATAAGACGTCCCTGTCATTGTTTTGTTAGCATTAGCAGTTGCACCGTCTTCATATGTTAGCGCTGTGTGCTCGTTTTAGATCCTTGATGATATGGCCTACGTGATTTAATTTAAGTCTAAAGTTTTCATTAGTCATTTCATTTTGACGTTTTTGTCTTTGAAAAGACTGTATAAAATGCATTTCGTGACGTTAGCTTGGCGCTAGCGTTAGCTCGGCGCTAGCGTTAGCTCGGTGCTTGTGTTAGCTCACTTGTTAGGGTTCTGCAGGTTCATCATCTTCATTTTCATCTCGCTCCGCTGGGTCAGACTCTGGCTGGAACATGTAAGGCTGGATGGACAAGTCTAACGTTGTTGACATTTTGTAAATAACCTCTGAATAAAAAGTTTATGGGCCGCTACATAATCGTATCTCTTCTATCAAACTACAAAAATGGCCGAGCAGGGTGGAGTTGAACCGAGTGTCACCTGAAGAGGGGGCGGGGTATGGAGTGTCTCATTTGCATTTAAAGAGACAGCACCAAAACGAGTTGCTCTCAGAAGCACATCAGAAAAGGGGTAGAAAAGGGGTGGAGCTATAATAATGAGGAATTCAGACCCAAGCATTGCAGTTCTGCTTTATATAGACCACAACTGTATGATTTATATGTAAAAAGGAAGGATTTATAACCATGATATGTCTCCTTTAAAGGGAAGATGAGTCAGTGAGGGAATGGATGGGGGGAGGGTGGGAGGGGGTGGGGGGTTTAGGGTAAATAGTGCATTGTGTTTATTAGAAAACAAAAGTAAGTAGAGGTAGGAATGGAAAAGCTTTCCTTCTTCGTTCTCTTTACGGACGCGTGAAATGCTTTGTTCGGGAATTATGTGGCCTTGAATTGAATTTTTGTTTTATTTTTATTTTTTGTCCATGCTGGTCTGTTTCTGTCAAGCCCTGCAATAGCCGAGCGTCCTACCCACAGGGGTTTACACTGCCTCACACCCTCTGTCTAAATTAATTCATTCATTAATTTGAATTAAGAACCATTTTTTTTAAATGTGCGTTTTGTTACAATTGTTACATCTGACCCTTAACTCATTCAGTGCCAGCCATTTTCAGAATTTCTACCCCCTCAGTTCCAGCTGTTTTTCAGCATTTTGACTGATTCTTAAAGACCCACAGAATATTTTCTACTCTGACGATTTGAAACCAGATTCTTTCATCAGAAAAAAAAGTTTCTGGCTTGTTTCGTTCTCCCGTAATCATCCGTTGGATAGAGCAAGTTTTACACAAATCATCAGTTTCAGAGCAAAAACAGTCAGTGACTTTGAAGCAATTTTTTTGTTGTTTTTGCTTTATTGAAAACTATAACATCTGAACATTGGTTTCTTTCTAAAAAACAACACTGAGACAAGGCTTTGGATGGCAAAAGTATTATTATTTTGCTATCTGGCTCACAGATGAATGTTTTGCCCCCCGTCAATCACACAGACGAATCTTCCCCTTCCTCCTGACACGCAGCGATGACCCGTTTGGCCCAGTTAGTTGATGGTTTTATCTCACAATGGCAACATTATGAATTATCCACTCAGGTCCACACATGTTCTGTGTTAGTATGTGGTGCTGTGAGCCGCTGGATACGCCACAATATCACTTCATAGCGCCATAATCTGCATAATCAGGTGTTCACAGCATTTTCTACTGGTTGAGAGATGAATGCTGCAGTAGATTGATTTAGGATGCTCTATTTTACTGTCATGATGAGTGAACAGTAGGGATGTAACGATTAATCGCAAGGCAGTAAAAAATCGATTCATAAGTATCACGGTTCACATCGATACTGTGAAAATTGAATCACAGTACATTTTTTTATATATTATCCTTCTCTTGTCCAGAAGTGTAGGCGGCGGGCGGAATCTACTACTACTTTCTTTCTGGCCGCCTTCTACTCTTAAACATGTTCATAAATGATTCCTTACCCCTTTAGCACTGAAAGAATATCTGTAATATTACGTGAATATCTGTAAAAGTCACGTTTTTCTATTAGCTCTGTGTGATAGCGCATAGCATCTCTTTTTCACTGCAAGAATATCAGCATGCCAGCCGCCCTCTGCTGGTCCAAACAAATATCTGACGTAAATAAAGTGCAATGACTGTTTTTTTTTTTTCCAATTGTTAAGGCACAAAATACATTTTAAGTGGCACTTTTAAAAAGAAAAAGAACTATTATGCAGTTTTGCATTGTTTACTATAGAACCAGAATTTAAATTAATAGGCTTCTTCTTCATTTGTATTATTCCTTTATTTATTTCATTCAAGATTTATTTTTAGTTAAATTGCATTGTTTTGAAGTTTATCAAGGGATTCTTTTGACAATGAAAAATAAAAGGAAAATAGTACAGTATTTTCTAAAAGAATCGTATCATGAACCCTGTATCGTGAATCGAATCGTATCGAGAGTTGAGTGAATCATTACATCCTTAGTGAATATTGTAGAATAATTCCACACTAGTAGAAATACAAGTTTACAACACCAGCCAAATGGCTCTTTGCCGCACTAGCTTAGCTTTAGCATTAGTTTGATTTCTTGCTTTAAATGCTGCACACTCAGTGGTGTGGTGGTTTCTTATGGTGAATAAGGTAGAGTTTTGTTTGCAGCTCCACCACGACTTATTTCCACATTTTAGGAATTACAAATTGAGATCCTTTGCTCTCTTTTTTGGTGTATTTACTGCCGAACTGCCGACATGCTAAGCTAATCGTGCCTCCGTGTCCGTGAGTGTTGTTCTATAGCAGAAGCATGCGCACGCAGACACATGCTCACATGCATCTTTAGAGCTTTCAATTCTGTCTTTCTTATCCATTTACACCTACGATTTACACTGCAACTAACACCAGAGCGCTACTGTGTTAGCGCTACTGTGTTAGCGCTACAGTTTACCTTCCTATTTAGAAGTGCAAAGTTGAAAATGGTGAGGTCTGAAACGTGGCGCAGCGTAGCGTTCTGAAAGTTGTGTACTCAAATACACCGTTAAGGCTGTATATTAAAAATTTATATCATATTGAAAATATATACCGGTATTTGGTATGAACCGGTTATACCACCCAGCCATACATGCATGTGCACACATGAATAATAATCATGGTAGTGGAAGTGCCATGGCTGTTGTTCACTAAAATAAACATTCATCTTGAGGTTGAAAATAATATAAAAGCATATCTTTAAAGGGTAATATATAAAGTTTCCCTTTAGGTTGAGCGCGCTGTAATTACTTTTTTATCTCCTGCTTTTCACTAAACCAGTGGTAGCTATAAAGCGGTAGAAACAGACTTTATATTTAGCCTGTGGAGACCTAAGTCCAGCATCCATCAGTGAATAAAATCCAACAAAAGTCAAGTTAAAACCTTCATTTATCCAGCCTTTTTATGACATAAAGAAGTTCTTACTGCGAGTGCTGGAGTAGAAAGATTTTAACAACCTGACCTGAGCTTTATGATCAGTGGGAACTTCAAAGGAACACAGCTAGAATTACTCTGAGATGGAAACTATTCACACCATAGTGCTATTAAAGAGCATCATGATCACATAGAGAATCAAGTTTGTCACCAAATGGAATCAGTGTCAGAGGAAGTTTTTCTAACGCTAACTGACCACCTGCTGTGTTCGTTATGATTGAACAATGCTTTGGAACCAAGATGAAATCTTCATTGTGTAATACATTCATTTATGGAAATGATGCCCAAATAGACTCAGTATACCATGTGACATTTACTGACATCACATTATTGGACGTCAGGAAGGAAGGAAGCAGATGAATGATAAGTGACAAACAGAGCCATGGAATTCTGTTCAGCATCTGTATTTATATTAAACAGAGAAATTAACAGTAACAGTGAAGTTAATAAGTTCTGCTTCCATCCAAATAATTAGAGACTTTATAATGAATTAATCTAAATTAATGGCTGAACAATATTTGACAACAGAAGCAACATTTTTCATATATGGCTGAATTAATAAACAATAAATGATCTTAAATAAATAGTGTTTATTATTTCCATCACTGAGTGCTAACAGAATGTGTAATATGAATAAAGAATATTATGATTGCATTGTTCACTAAGCACTAACTTAATTTAACTCAAATATATACATTTTTTGTAAAATTTCAAAAACAAATCTGAACATTCCAGAGAAGTATAAACTGAACAGTATAAAATAGTTAGAATATCTGTGGATATCATGAAATAAACAGAACAACATCCTCTACCACAGAGTGGTCGACTGTCACTACAATCATTTATCACTGACTCTGTTCATTTGTCACTCATGGATTTATTATTGGTTCTGAACCCTGTCTGAGTGTCAGTGTGGATTAGACACTGTCTGCTCCACTAGGACCATTGTCCCTGCTAGCTGCTACATAGTTAGCATTGAGGTGCTAGCTGCTATATGTTTAGAATTGAGGTGGTAGCTGCTACATAGTTAGCATTGAGGTGCTAGCTGAGGCTAGCAGAGCTCCACTGATCCACAAATCCAGTGTTTTTATTTGAACTAAAATTAACGTCACACTGCATCGACTTCTCTGGTTCTCCTGTTTCTTGTGTTGTGGTCTGTGCATCAGTATTATGGGTTTATCAGGAACTCATGAAATGAGAAAGGTTCCACGCTGGTTAGAGTGCAAAAAGAAAACACATGCTACAGTTACTTTATGACATCAAAATAACTGTTTACACGTATCCTCAATGAAAACCTACACGCTTGTCAGGACTCAGACTGTTTTTGCCTGTTTTTCATGGTTGGAAGCAGCAGGAGTTTCCATTTAAAATGATGCAACATGACACTGACTAATGTCATGTAGTGATAAGCATTTAAGTAATGTCACACATAGCTGTAAACATGTAAGTAACTTCATATTTAGCTTAACTTAGTCAAGTTTTTTTCAAAGAACAAAAGTCTGATGTTTTTAAAGTAACAACTGTAAGGTTTATTGTGATTAGAGCTGTGCATTACCATAAATCTGATGATACAATTTACAATCTGCATGTCATAATACAAAATATCCAGATACTAATCAATACAATATATATCGCAATATCAATAATGACAAATTTCACCTTTACTTTTGCTTCTACAACAGATTCTGATTCTGTTAAGTTCTTAAATTCTTTAATAAAAAAAGTAACCACTTACATCCATAAAAGTGTACAGTATGTTTTATGAAAATAAAGTGTAAGTGAGGTAGTTTAACAAAGTCTGATGGTGCGTTCACTGACACCTAGTGACAGGGAGTTTATGTGCTATGATATGTTAGTGACATTAATGAAGAAACATGATTAAAAAAATCAATCTGGACATTTTTTGGATGATATGATAATTGTGCAGTGAAATATTGCGCTATATCGTCGAATAACTGTTTTTATATTCCTTTAATTGTGATGTTCCTATCAATAAAAATGTACGAAAAAAATAGTTAATGAATATGATCAGCCATTATCAGTTTAGTGTGGCCCAAATAAAAAGGGAATGATGGCAGTTTTTAGTTGTTGCACGTGTGTTATTGACTCTCTGTGGTGTGTGTGTGTGTGTGTGTGTATTTACTGCTATCGTCTGGGCAGCAGTGGCACCGTCCCTTCACTCAGACACGCTCAAATACACATGGATGAGCTGCTCATCCAGTCTGCCAGTCACACCACAGGCATTATTTAAAAAAACACTTGTGGGTATGAAAACTTGTTTTTTTTAGAATTTATTCGATATCATTCGTCGGATCTATTTTTTTGCTTCCAATAATTATCCAGTTTTGCGCAAAGTCGGACACAAATAAACTCAGATTAAATGATGTCACTGAGAAATATCTATAACGTACAAACATTCCAATAAAAGTCTAAATATTGACCAGTTCAGTCACTGGCAGCTCGCCACATGCACACAGAGAGAAACTCACATTCACAGACATATTCCCTCATTACACAGCCAACAGTCAATAATAGAGGCAAAGATCAAATAAACAAAGGGGGACTGAACAACTCCCAGCTGTAATTACCCAGCATTCAGTGCTCCTCCTATTCCCTCATTCAGTGAAACTGGGTCACCACCTGGTGTCAGTGATGTCATACATTGCACACTTTAAATGACACTCATCTTACTGACTTTGAATCGATCACGCCCCCTTTATCAGAGCTTTACACTCACCTCTGGCCGTTACCGATGATGAACATTGATTTTTATTTAAATGGAGGTAAAATCCATCAAAATAAAAATCAAACTCTGCTTTTACGATGATTCAGTTCATTCAAAGATCATTTCCCTCCTCTTCTGATACAGTAGCTACGAGCTGAGCCTTTCTGTGTTTATCAAAGTCAAGAGGCAACATTAAAGGAGCTGTTTAAGCTCCGCCCACCAAAGAAATAGGATGCTGTGAGCCACAGATCAATCACTATTATTAAATGAATAATGACACATCTTTGTCTTTTTACTGTTTCCCAAGCACTTCGCTCATAAAAAAAATTCAAAAATGTTTACCAATTGTTCTGAGATTATTCAATATACATGTCGTAATTTTTTTGTTTGATCAGGACTGAATCAAAACAATCTGATCGCTAGAGCAAACATGGGTTCGTGCGTAAACTATCGCATTTTCTGGTTCAATAAACAGGAAGAGATTCAAATTCTGCTATAGCTGGTTATGATTTACAGTCTGCATAAACAGGACTGAATCATAACATAACCTAAACACTAGAGCGGACATGGGCTCATCTGCTAACGGTCGCATTTACAAACCTTAGAGTCACTGTTAGCTTACCAATAAACGGAAAGAGATTCATCACTTTTATAATAAGTGCTGACTAGGCACTAGGAGTGAGGCCCAAGGCCGAGACAGGCTGACTTGATAATAACGTATCATGTTTTTCTGCAGTCAGTGTCTTCTCCTCGTCCTTCTCTCTCTGCTCTGTTTCAGGTGTCGTGAAGCTGATGATGTCACTTCCTGATCTGTGGTTCACGGCTCAACTAGTCTGGAACACTCTGATGTTCTATCTCTCTATCCTGTTCTGTTGGTCCTTCTGTCCACTAACCCCAACCAGTCCACGCAGATGGCTGCCACCTCTGAACCTGGTTCTAACAGAGATTTATTCCTGTTAAAAGGGAGTCGTTTCTTCCCACTGTCGCTAAACGCTTGTTCATGTGGATCTTGTTGGGTTTTTTCTTTCTTATTATGAACTTTATATTTTGATAAGGGCTTTGAGATGACTTTGTTGTAAATTGTGCTATACAAATAAAGATGAATTGACATTGAATTGAATTGAATCAGATAAATAGTTTTTGAGATATGGACAACTTAGTGAGGGGGGGTATGTATCGATTTTGGCACGTCCTTATTTTTCCTCTATTTTCAGCTTCTAATACGTACATCACACAGAAACACTTTTATTTTGGTAAACATAATTTAGGGTGTTTTTCCTTCAAAATACTACCATATGCTTCCATCACGAGATGCTGTACCTCACAAAGAAAAAACACCCCCCCAAATTTTTTATTTTTTTTCTGATGCAATGGTTTCTATATTTTATGTTACTATTGAAAAACCAATAAATGATAAATTATTATAAGACACAGAGACAAGCTACAATGGCCTCATGTAAAGGATTTTCCATAACACGAGTGGTGAATTAACTCAAAGTCATAAAGAAAATTTGTTTCAAATCCCAAGAAAGAGTAACTTTTATACTATAAATTAAAACAGAGATCAGAATTTATTTTTCTTACATTCCCACATGCAGTTAATGGCCAATGAAAAACTGTCACAAAAGTATTTTGTCCATATTTCCAGAGCGTGTCATCCATGAACTAATGCACATCTGTGACTAATCATTAGTGATGTGAACAGTCTATGTTCATAGCTCTAAGCTGATCACATTACAGGGAGCTGAGACATATGCTAAGTAGTTTACTGAAGACCCAAACATGTTCCAGACCCAAACACACACTGACTTTGTGACTATTTAAAGGAGCTGACATGTCCACCAGATAGGATGTATAGCAGATCTATTTCTATATTCTGAGAGAGTAGGAGGAGCTTATTACTACACTATATTTACCTTTATATGTGATGGAGTTACAGACATATTGGAGGATGAAAATGGAAGAAAAATAAGGACACACGCACGACTGATAAAATAAAAACACACCTGACAAGAGTGATGCTCTTCTTTTTGGTAATGCCAATTGGCTTTGTGTACAACATGGCGTCCAATAACTTCCGGTCACAGTTTGTGAGGGTGCTGACCTCCATCCATTGTTGTTGTTGTTGTTGTTACGAAGCCAGCGAGCGGAGGGAAAAATGAGCATGTTCGGTGTCAAAAAGAGGCGACTGGTCTATCAAAAGGTTGGAGCACTTTGCTAACTCCGATGACCAAATTCCACCATTATACCAGGTGTTTTGGGATTGTATATTCTGTATTTAGTTATAGTACCCTGTGCATGTAGTATTCAAAGTTAAAGCTGCAGTGTGTGAGTTTGGTGAGGCGCTCCACGCTCCCCCCCTCCCCTCCTGAACAAAACTTGCATACAAGCGCACACTGTGGAACTCTTTGCGACTGTTTTCTCCATAAAAACTAGTACAAAACTTTATGTTGTGCTATTGGAGAGTTTTCTGATGTTTTAGAGACATGAAAGCACGTATCACTCACTGCTGTGAGGACAGTAAGAGGCTAGTCACCGCTGCTCACACACAAGCAGCCGAGCTGGAGCAGATCACAACACACACACTCGGTCCAAACTGTAGATGTTTTTAATAAGCTATTTATTCTGTCTGTTCCCACTCTCTCTCTGACTCAGGGCAGACTGCACTGACTGAAAGCGTTTCAACTAATACAATACAGAAAAAATATGCATCATATTTAGATTCTCTTTGAAAGCATGACGCGCTTACAGCTAGTAGACAGCTCCATAAACATTCAGTGCTGCTTACGTAGAAAAGCTGTCACATACTGTACTGTCAAAAATACAAAACACTGTTTCATATAACGTCATATGGGGCACAGTGCAGTGAGAGCTGTCAGGGACTCGGCCACTCACACTGTCTCATCATTGCACAGTCGAGTGTGGAAGTAAATTTTCGGTGCAACAAGCTAATTGCACTTCTGCCTTAAAATGACAGTATGTGGGACACATTTAAAACTCCTAAAATTGCCGTTGATGAATTACTTCCTTGAGCACCACAGGACAAAGTCACATTCTCCCATAATCCTGAATAATGCTGACTCACTCACATTCATTCAGTACAAGATAAGCTTAGGCCACATTATACATAATGTCTCCATATACTCTTAATGTAATGCTTCACTGGATGTAATCCACATAAAACATCTGAGCAAAATCAGTAAACTAGGTCAACTTATGGAAGGTTTTCTCAAACAAAAGCACATATTGTTTTAGTTTTTATAAATGGAACAAAATACAGCTCTTACTTGAATATTTCCACTAAAAAAACTTTTTCATACTCTTCCTCAGGCAGGTGAGTTCTAATAAACACTATTGGTGCAACTTAGACACATATCAGTGTTGTATCCTGCGTTCATTGAGTGTTTCCGGTCTCACAACAGACACCCTCGCCCAGGTGACCCGGCCAAGGTTGATCAGGCCTCGGCTTGTGTCTAAGTAGTTTATGTGGCCCACGGATCCCCCCGCTTGATCCACAGCCAATTGACACGTTTTCTGCTGTGTCAGCAATGTCTCTGATGGCTTTCCTGTTCTGTAGTCCCTTCACTCCCAACATCTTGAGTGCCCTGATGAGAGACTGACCCACTAACCCTCTGCACCCGACCTCGACGGGGTTACATCGGGTCCTCCATCCCCTCCTTCGGCATTCGCCAGCCAGCTCCTCATAATTGGTCCTCTTCCTCTCAAAGGCCTCCTCCATCTGGTCTTCCCAGGGAACTATCAGCTCCAGCAGGACCACTTGCATCCTTGTTTCAGACACCATGACTATGTCTGGCCTGAGTGTGGTCACCGCAATGTTTTCCGGGAACTTGAGCTGTTTCCCTCGGTCGACCTTTCGCTGCCAGTCCCGAGCATTTGCCAGCAGCCCCCCTGCTTGACTGCAGTGCTGCTGTGGCTTCTCCCCAGCCCTAACAAAGGCGATGGACTGCCTTGTTGGCTGTTGGTGTTTGCTGGTGGAGATCTCTGTGCTGATGACCTCTGCAATAAACCGTAGCACTTGGTCGTGGCGCCAGCAATGACGTCCGTCTCCAAGTGCCCGCGGGCAGCAACTCAGGATGTGCTCCAGCAATCCAGCTTTCTGGCAGAGAGGGCACAGTGAGGTCTCGGCCAAGCCCCACGGAAGAGATCGGACGGACTTGGGAGTACATCATAAAGCGACTGTATGAGGAACTTGATCCGGTGTGGCTCAGAACTCCATAGCTCTGTCCACGAGATCTTCCGGTCAGCTGCCTCATCCCATCCCTGCCTCGTCCATGCACCCTGCTGCCGCATCCCTACTGTCCTACCACAGTGGGCTTCGTCCACCTCTGCTCGAACCTCCTCCTGGATCAGCTGATGCCTTTCTTTTCCCTGGGACATGTTGTATTGAGGTCTTGGATTGCTTCCGAGACCAGCTCATCCAGATGCCACTGTTCCCATCAGTTCGCTGTGTCGCAACCGTGCCTCAGCCAGGTTGACTGCCTCATGAGCATTCCACTTCCTGACGGTTCTCACTTCTATGCCTGCCGTCTATGCTTGGCACGTCACAGACCAGCAGCGGCCAGAGAAGTCGTGGCAAGATGCCATGTTGCCATGATGAGACGCTCAAGGCCTTGCAGGATCCATCTGCAGCCTGAGACTGATGTTGTAGTCACAGTCAGATCATCCATACATGCTCTAATGGGGGGCTGCCTCATACCGGAGTTGGCGAGTGGGCCTCTGCACTCCACCTCTGCTGACTCACCACCATAATCATGGTCAAGGCAAACAATATCACCAAAATAGTGCATCTGATAATAAAGCCCTTATCAAGCCGATGAAATGTAGATGTTACTGTTCCAGAGGTGACTCTCAAACTGAAGCAGCTGTATTAGTCGAGTATGAGGTCCCTGATCTTGCCTGGAACGTGGTGTCATTCAAGCGAGGTTTCCAGTAACGCATTACTTTTTGGTGTAAGTAATGAAAATAGCAACTAAGTTACTTTGTGAATGAAGTAACTAGTAACGGTAACGAGTTAAATTTTTTCAGTAACCAGCACAACACTGGTGTCAACCTAAGACAACAAACACAGATAAGGGGAGAAGATATGATGAAACTATTACATTTCATGGCAGTATATCAATTTTTAAAACACTACAAATTATTGGGTGTTGCTCCTGGAGCAGTTAAGACACACCCATTCACTCTCTAACAATAGCCTCGTATTAGCCCCGTATTCAACACTACCGTAATCGTTCAACAAATAATAGACAAGCTACGCCGTGCACCACGCACGCACACACAAATTTAATAGTAATAGCCAGGTTTCAACCCATTGAGGCTATGCAAATAAAAATATTGGATTAAAATATCAAGAGTTGGACTAGAATCAATCAGCAACACTATTTCATACCATATTCCAGAACTTTTTTGTAACATGTCAAAATTGTTTTAGTTAGATCTTTTATCATATTAAGTACCTCATTGGTTCATTTGAGATAAAAGTTTTAAACTTCTCCCAATTCATCCTTTTCTGGATTGTACAGTGCTTTACCTTTATTAATAGATGGTGGAGAGCCTAAGCTCCATATAGGGAACATGGCACAGAGCACAAATAACAGATCATTGGAAAATGATGCTAATCTGTTCACCCTGAGGATCAGTTTAGAGATGCCCGTAACACTTTTTAAAGACGTATGGACATTGGGAGGAATCCACAGAGAGAGCAAATATCCCACACATACAATATGTTTACAGGCTGGTTTTACTTTAAAACAGTGTGTGTGTGTGTGTGGGGGGGGGGGGGGGGACTATAGCATTCAGTTTTTATGTTTATGTCAAGATTTTCATTCAAGTTGGCAGAAGGAGTGGTTTTGGAGAGAATAACTGCGAACCAATTCTAATCTGATGCTCAGCCTGTCAGTGTAATTACATTTAGCAACAATAGCTTTTGTTCTGAATGGAAACAGGATTGCATTGAGAGCTGCAGGAGGACATTGTTGTTTCTTTACAGATGGCAGTTATTCACACAGGTGCAAAAAGCAGCCTTGACAGGTTGACAACCATGAATTTCTCAGTCAATCCGCAGAGCTTTTCAAAGTTTGTTCGCAGACTGAAATAGTTTAAAGAACTTTACTGAACCTGAAGAGCGTCAGACACTCAAACAGCTCCAGTTACTGGTGCAGCACTAGAACCAGTGGATTCCTCCACAGCGCTGTGGTCCGCCTGTTGTTCTACCACTAAGAAACAACATCTGCTCTTTATATCTGCAACAACATTAAAAAGGGCCAAATTATGATGGGAATTGTAACACATGTTGCTGTTGTAATCATGATTTAATTGAGTTCAGATAATTGACTTCATAATTGTAATTGAAATGGAAATTCTATAAAAACTACATTTAATTAAATGCAAAATTGGGGAACCATGTTAGAGTTCTATGTCTTACACATATATAGTTAACAATCAATAAAACATGTTTTATATCATGTTTTTCCACTACATTTCAGTTTGAGTATGATTTTATCTTTTTTTTAATATACATAAATTTAAATCTAGGTCTATACTGACAAAAAAGGCTCAGACACCCACACCAAAAACAATGATAACAATATATTTATGGATAAGGAAGCCTAACAAGGAAACCAAAAGATACAATTGGATGATAAATTGTATTTTACAGCTGATTTATGAAATGATTCAAACTGACCCGTTAGCATTGGAGATGCTAACAGAAAGCTAAAACAAGAGGAAAAATTAACTTTTATGTGCTTATTCATTAAAGGCTCATTTTTTAACTTTAGTATTTGAGAACATAATTGTAATTAACTTTCAGGGGGAAAAAATGCAGGTCACTGTAATCATAATAGAGTTACTGTATAATTGAACATGGATAATTGAAGATGTAATTGTAATTGACCCCAACCCTTTCTGAACTTTGGGGCAAAGTTTGACTAAAAGTTCAGAAAAAAAAGGAAAGCGAATGTTTGCATGGTTTAAGTCAGTGATTCTCAAACGTAATTAAAGGGGTTTTCTCTCATTCCTGAATCAAAGTCCCCCCTTTGTCCCACTACAACATTTTGCTTAGAAAACTATTTAAAAACATCTATAGATCATAATGATGGAATGAACGAGTGATAACACACACACAAAGATTAACATTACAAGTGGAAAGAAACTATTTAGTGCAGTGGTTCTAGAAGTATAAGTTGGTACATTTTACACTGGAAAGAGGTAAACTGATAATGATGCTCAATTCTTTATCACCATGGATACCAGATTTCAACTTGTAAATGCATCATGCAAACAAAAACTAGGTGAGAAAATACATCATGCTAAGAAAAGTGCTACAAAATAGACACAATTACACTAATTTAAATCACCAAAGGCTACCATGTAGCATCATTTTTGCTACATTTTCCGACCCCCCCCTAGCTATCAGGCACCATCAGCGCGAAGCACCGGCAACTTGCCGCGAGTTTTAGCATTTTACTTTTTTTTTTTTCTGGACATCTCTGAGAAGAACAATGATAGTTGTGTGTTAAAATGGCCTCCTCCTGCAGAATAAATAACTGTGCTGCAAAGCTTTTGTTGAAGACAACAGCGACTTCAGCATCAGTAGTTTTCAGACGCTCGTCCAACAGCGCAGGTCAGGGATGAGGTTAAACAGAGGCCTCACTATGGGAATGTGCAGCCGAGGAGTCAGCAGGGATGCTTTGGTCGGGTCAGGGAGGAACACAGCGTTATCAGCATCTCATAGAGTAATACAGCTGTGTGAGGTCTGACCAGCAGAAGAAAAGGGCACCAGGAACACTTACTGCTCAGTTCCATCAATGAAACCAGTTCAGACACAGCTGTCAAATACCATCATCTCTACCAAAGGCTCAGTGACCTCCATGAATAGGGCTGGGGCTGGTATTTCAAGCATTTTCCAAAAAAAGGAATTGGCACAAAGCTCATATAAATGTTCACACAGAATGATGTGCTACAGCATATTATACAATCACATGATAGATGTCCACTTTTCTGGAGAAAATCTGTTTTTTGTCAGTCTCTCTAGGAATGGTCTAGATCAGTGGTCCCCAACCGCTGGGTCGTGGACCAGTACTAGTACATGGGTCAGTTGGTACCGGGTCGCATACAAAGAATACATATTTTACATTATTTCCATTGTGTTTATTATCTGAGCCTGAACAATGTTTTATATTGGAAAATTACCAGATTCTGCTACATCTGCCCATCCCTCACTCAGGTCCCTGCCTCAGTCACCGGCTTCCCTTTAAGCACATCTTAAAAAGTTAATTACCGTGAAAGTGAAACCTCCAAGATAGTCAGGACAGACAGTACTAGGAATCCTACTTGAAATATTGATTTGATGCAACAGGTAGTTCCCACGCACCAAGCTCGCTTTGCATAATATGCGGCGACCGGATCTCTAATGAGGCAATGAAGCCTTTAAAAATGTTTTGCCACTTGGAGACCAAACATTCTGCATTGAAAGACAAGCCTTTGGAGTATTTTGAACGAAAAAAAGTGCGAACAGGACAGACAGAAGCAATGGTGAGCTGTATTTTTCATATACTTTATATTTGTTTTTGTTCTTGACGCTGCTAATAAAGTTGTATACATAGTGGCTTCAAGTTTATTATTATATTTAGGAAATGACAGTTTTTTTGGCCACATTTTAAAGGCCGGTCCAAGAAAATATTGTCAAATTTAAACCGTCCATGGGGCAAAAAAGGTTGGGGACCATTGCTCTAAATCACACATATCAAACTCAAGGCTCGGGGGCCAAATCCGGCTCTTTACAGCATCCATTGAGGCCCGCAGCAGAAAGAAAAACCATGAATCATTGTGTAAATTCTCCAAATCTCCAAAATAATACACAAATTCAATGAAACTCCACAATATTAGCACGGCTCACATTCCCCTGGCCGTCATTTTAAATATCAAATTGTTAAGTGTCAAGTTTTCTCAAATCCTGCAAATTTCTTCAAATTATTACACAAAATTTCCCCAAATTACATAGAAATTGGTTACAAAATCAAATAAATTGAAAGTGTAAATCCTGCAGGGACTGAAATCTATCACTTATTGCTTTGATATTATCAGTGCCGTACATATTTTGTAATTTATTATAATGATTTAGGGCTCTATTGTCTCCTTGTACTTAAGTCAGTCGCTGCGCGCCTTCATCCCAGTTACACACTGTGGGTGCAGCAGCCCTGAAATGTGGGCGTTCCCTTTTAAATCTGGCTTTACGCGCATTCTCTGGTGTGCGTAAGTCATTTTCCTCTTACGTTCTTCTAACAATGGAATAAGTGCAGCGCCCCCATAAGGTGAGACATTATATTGCACTAGAAATATGGACTTCTGAGTTACATTTGAAGCCACACGGACTCATAAAATTGCAGAAGAGACTCCCGGAAAGAATCGATCCAAAGCGACACTGACACGCTGTCACAGGGGTGGGATATGAAGGGATATGAAGGTAGATATGTTGCTTGTGTATTAAAAATCCACACGTGAAATAAATTTAATGTCACAAATGATGGAAAAAATGTATAGACTGATATTTACACATAAAATTACAGCTGCAAACTTGTCATCTAACATTTATTCAGATTACTTGTGTAAATGATTGTTTACAACCACAACTCCCCAGTTATAACGTCTCTAATCTACCGCTACACAAACACATACTACTTTTCTCGTGTGAATCTGAGCTGCTTGAGTTTTGCAACACATTTTGCGAGATGCTTGTAGCAAAACTGATTAATGCTCATAGAAATGGCCCCTCCCCTTCCCTCACCCTCGTGTGTGGGATTGACCAATCAGAAGTGAGGATCTTTTTAGCATAGCAGCCAGTGATATGACTGAAACAAAGTCATTTTTCTTCACTGTAAAGGCAGAATGCTGAGATTTACCTCCACAGATTGTTAGAAAAAGGTTGTTAGAGTCATTTATGAACAAAAATAGTGATGAGAGTGATTCTCCTTGTTTATATTTAGGTTAACGCTATGTAGAGATGAGGACCTAGAGCTGACAGCTGATGCAGTGGTCAAGCGGTTCATGTATTTTT